>NW_026989158.1:0-59670 GCF_030222135.1 Aotus nancymaae
AGAGTCCCAAAACAGTCGTTTTCAGCCCATTACCGGCATATAGAAGAAACAGCAGTAAGCACAGGGAAATATCTGCTTCTAAATCCAAAACGCAGCTATCTAACAGAACGGTTGTCAATGTGTGCACTCAACTTCCAGAATTAAACCCGTGTGTGGATTCAGCAGTCTTCAAACACTTTCTCTGCAGAGATCCCAAAAAAGGCGTTTTTCAGCCCATTTACCGGCATATGGAAGAAACAGCAGTAAGCACAGGGAAATATCTGCTTCTAAATCCAAAACGCAGCTATCTAACAGAACGGTTGTCAATGTGTGCACTCAAGTTCCAGAGTTAAACCCGTGTGTGGATTCAGTAGTCTGCAAACACTTTCTCTGCAGAGTCCCAAAACAGGCGTTTTCAGCCCATTACCGGCATATGGAAGAAACAGAAGTAAGCACAGGGAAATATCTGCTTCTAAATTCAAAACGCAGCTATCTAACAGAACGGTTGTCAATGCGTGCACTCAACTTCCAGAGTTAAACCCCGTGTGTGGATTCAGCAGTCGGGCAAACACTTTTCTCTGCAGAGTCCCAAAACAGGCGTTTTCAGCCCATTACCGGCATATGGAAGAAACAGCAGTAAGCACAGGGAAATATCTGCTTCTAAGTCCAAAACGCAGCTATCTAACAGAACGGTTGTCAATGTGTGCACTCAACTTCCAGAGTTAAACCCGTGAGAGGATTCAGCAGTCTGCAAACACTTTCTCTGCAGAGTCCCAAAACAGGCGTTTTCAGCCCATTACCGGCATATGCAAGAAACAGAAATAAGCACAGGGAAATATCTGCTTCTAAATCCAAAACGCAGCTATCTAACAGAACGGTTGTCAATGTGTGCACTCAACTTCCAGAGTTCAACCCGGAGTGTGGATTCAGCAGTCTGCAAACTCTTTCTCTGCAGAGTCCCAAAACAGGCATTTTCAGCCCATTACCGGCATATGGAAGAAACAGCAGTAAGCACAGGGAATATATCTGCTTCTAAATCCAAAAACGCAGGTACCTAACAGAACGGTTGTCAATGTGTGCACTCAACTTCCAGAGTTAAACCCGTGTGTGGATTCAGCAGTCTGCAAACACTTTCTCTGCAGACTCCCAAAACAGGCGTTTTCAGCCCATTACCGGCATATGGAAGAAACAGCAGTAAGCACAGGGAAATATCTGCTTCTAAATCCAAAACGCAGCTATCTAACAGAACGGTTGTCAATGTGTGCACTCAACTTCCAGAGTTAAACCCGTGTGTGGATTCAGCAGTCTGCAAACACTTTCTCTGCAGAGTCCGAAAAACAGGCGTTTTCAGCCCATTACCGGCATATGGAAGAAACAGCAGTAAGCACAGGGAAATATCTGCTTCTAAATCCAAAACGCAGCTATCTAACAGAACGGTTGTCAATGTGTGCACCTGAACTTCCAGAGTTAAACCCGTGTGTGGATTCAGCTGTCAGCAAACACTTTCTCTGCAGAGTCCCAAAAACAGGCGTTTTTCAGCCCATTACCGGCATATGGAAGAAACAGCAGTAAGCACAGGGAAATATCTGCTTCTAAATCCAAAACGCAGCTATCTAACAAAACGGTTGTCAATGTGTGCACTCAACTTCCAGAGTTAAACCCGTGTGTGGATTCAGCAGTCTGCAAACACTTTCTCTGCAGAGTCCCAAAACAGGCGTTTTCAGCCCATTACCGGCATATGGAAGAAACAGCAGTAAGCACAGGGAAATATCTGCTTCTAAATCCAAAACGAAGGCTATCTAGCGGAACGGTTGTCAGATGTGTGGCACTCAACTTCCAGAGTTAAAACCCCCTGTGTGGGATTCAGCAGTCTGCAAACACTTTCTCTGCAGAGTCCCAAAACAGGCGTTTTCAGCCCATTACCGGCATATGGAAGAAACAGCAGTAAGCACAGGGAAATATCTGGTTCTAAATCCAAAACGCAGCTATCTAACAGAACGGTGGTCAATGTGTGCACTCAACTTCCAGAGTTTAAACCCGTGTGTGGATTCAGCAGTCTGCAAACACTTTCTCTGCAGAGTCCCAAAACAGGTGTTTTCAGCCCATTACCGGCATATGGAAGAAACAGCAGTAAGCACAGGGAAATATCTGCTTCTAAATCGAAAACGCAGCTATCTAACAGAACGGTTGTCAATGTGTGCACTCAACTTCCAGAGTTAAACCCGTGTGTGGGATTCAGCAGTCCTGCAAACACTTTCTCTGCAGACTCCCAAAACAGGCCGTTTTCAGCCCATTACCGGCATATGGAAGAAACAGCAGTAAGCACAGGGGAAATATCTGCTTCTAAATCCAAAACACAGCTATATAAAAGAACGGTTGTCAATGTGTGCACTCAACTTCCGGAGTTAAACCCGTGTGTGGATTCTGCAGTCTGCAAACACTTTCTCTGCAGAGTCCCAAAATAGGCGTTTTCAGCCCATTACCGGCAATATGGAAGAAACAGCAGTAAGCACAGGGAAATATCTGCTTCTAAATCCAAAACGCAGATATCTAACAGAACGGTTGTCAATGTGTGCACTCAACTTCCAGAGTTAAACCCGTGTGTGGATTCAGCAGTCTGCAAACCACTTTCTCTGCAGAGTCCCAAAACAGGCGTTTTCAGCCCATTACCGGCATATGGAAGAAACAACAGTAAGCACAGGGAAATAATCTGCTTCTAAATCCAAAACGCAGCTATCTAACAGAACGGTTGTCAATGTGTGCACTCAACTTCCAGAGTTAAACCCGTGTGTGGATTCAGCAGTCTGCAAACTCTTTCTCTGCAGAGTCCCAAAACAGGCGTTTTCAGCCCATTACCGGCATATGGAAGAAACAGCAGTAAGCACAGGGAAATATCTGCTTCTAAATCCAAAAACGCAGCTATCTAACAGAACGGTTGTCAATGTGTGCACTCAACTTCCAGAGTTAAACGCGTGTGTGGATTCAGCAGTCTGCAAACACTTTCTCTGCAGAGTCCCAAAACAGGCGTTTTCAGCCCATTACCGGCATATGGAAGAAACAGCAGTAAGCACAGGGAAATATCTGCTTCTAAATCCAAAACGCAGCTATCTAACAGAATGGTGGTCAATGTGTGCACTGAACTTCCAGAGTTAAACCCGTGTGTGGATTCAGCAGTCTGCAAACACTTTCTCTGCAGAGTCCCAAAACAGGCGTTTTCAGCCCATTACTGGCATACGGAAGAAACAGCAGTAAGCACAGGGAAATATCTGCTTCTAAATCCAAAACGCAGCTATTCTAACAGAACGGTTGTCAATGTGTGCACTCAACTTCCAGAGTTAAACCGTGTGTGGATTCAGCAGTCTGCAAACACTTTCTCTGCAGAGTCCCAAAACAGGCGTTTTCAGCCCATTGCCGTCATACGGAAGAAACAGCTGTAAGCAGCAGGGAAATATCTGCTTCTAAATCCAAAACGCAGATACCTAACAGAACGGTTGTCAATGTGTGCACTCAACTTCCAGAGTTAAACCCGTGTGTGGATTCAGCAGTCTGCAAACACTTTCTCTGCAGAGTCCCAAAACAGGCGTTTTCAGCCCATTACCGGCATATGGAAGAACTACAGCAGTAAGCACAGGCAAATATCTGCTTCTAAATCCAAAACGCAGCTACCTAACAGAACGGTTGTCAATGTGGGCACTCAACTTCCAGAATGAAACCCGTGTGTGGATTCAGCAGTCTGCAAACTCTTTCTCTGCAGAGTCCAAAACAGGTTGTTTTCAGCCCATTACCGGCATATGGAAGAAACAGCAGTAAGCACAGGGAAATATCTGCTTCTAAATCCAAAACGCAGCTATCTAACAGAACGGTTGTCAATGAGTGCACTCAACTTCCAGAGTTAAACCCGTGTGTGGATTCAGCAGTCTGCAAACACTTTCTCTGCAGAGTCCCAAAACAGGCGTTTTCAGCCCATTACCGGCATATGGAAGAAACAGCAGTAAGCACAGGGAAATATCTGCTTCTAAATCCAAAACGCAGCTACCTAACAGAACGGTTGTCAATGTGTGCACTCAACTTCCAGAGTTAAACCCGTGTGTGGATTCAGCAGTCTGCAAACACTTTCTCTGCAGAGTCCCCAAAACAGGCGTTTTCAGCCCATTACCGGCATATGGAAGAAACAGCAGTAAGCACAGGGAAATATCTGCTTCTAAATCAAAAACGCAGCTATCTAACAGAACGGTTGTCAATGTGTGCACTCAACTTCCAGAGTTAAACCCGTGTGTGGATTCAGCAGTCTGCAAACACTTTCTGTGCAGAGTCCCAAGACAGGCGTTTTCAGCCCATTACCGGCATATGGAAGAAACAGCAGTAAGCACAGGGAAATATCTGCTTCTAAATCCAAAAACGCAGCTATCTAACAGAACGGTTGTCAATGTGTGCACTCAACTTCCAGAGTTAAACCCGTGTGTGGATTCAGCAGTCTGCAAACACTTTCTCTGCAGAGTCCCAAAACAGGCGTTTTCAGCCCATTACCGGCATATGGAAGAAACAGCAGTAAGCCCAGGGAAATATCTGCTTCAAAATCCAAAACGCAGCTATCTAACAGAACGGTTGTCAATGTGTTGCACTCAACTTCCAGAGTTAAACCCGTGTGTGGATTCAGCAGTCTGCAAACACTTTCTCTGCAGAGTCCCCAAAACAGGCGTTTCAGCCCATTACCGGCATATGGAAGAAACAGCAGTAAGCACAGGGAAATATCTGCTTCTAAATCCAAAACGCAGCTATCTAACAGAACGGTTGTCAATGTGTGCACTCAACTTCCAGAGTTAAACCCCTGTGTGGATGCAGCAGTCTGCAAACACTTTCTCTGCAGAGTCCCAAAACAGGCGTTTTCAGCGCATTACCGGCATATGGAAGAAACAGCAGTAAGCACAGGGAAATATCTGCTTCTAAATCCAAAACGCAGCTATCTAACAGAACGGTGGTCAATGTGTGCACTCAACTTCCAGAGTTAAACCCGTGTGTGGATTCAGCAGTCTGCAAACACTTTCTCTGCAGAGTCCCAAAACAGGCGTTTTCAGCCCATTACCGGCATACGGAAGAAACAGCAGTAAGCACAGGGAAATATCTGCTTCTAAATCCAAAACGCAGCTATCTAACAGAACGGTTGTCAATGTGTGCTCTCAACTTCCAGAGTTAAACCCGTGTGTGGATTCAGCAGTCTGCAAACACTTTCTCTGCAGAGTCCCAAAACAGGCGATTTCAGCCCATTACCGTCATACGGAAGAAACAGCTGTAAGCCCAGGGAAATATCTGCTTCTAAATCCAAAACGCAGCTACCTAACAGAACGGTTGTCAATGTGTGCACTCAACTTCCAGAGTTAAACCCGTGTGTGGATTCAGCAGTCTGCAAACACTTTCTCTGCAGAGTCCCAAAACAGGCGTTTTCAGCCCATTACCGGCATATGGAAGAAACAGCAGTAAGCACAGGGAAATATCTGCTTCTAAATCCAAAACGCAGTTATCTAACAGCACGGTTGTCAATGTGTGCACTCAACTTCCAGAGTTAAACCCGTGTGTGGATTCAGCAGTCTGCAAACACTTTCTGTGCAGAGTCCCAAGACAGGCGTTTTCAGCCCATTACCGGCATAAGGAAGAAACAGCAGTAAGCACAGGGAAATATATGCTTCTAAATCCAAAACGCAGCTATCTAACAGAACGGTTGTCAATGTGTGCACTCAACTTCCAGAGTTGAACCCGTGTGTGGATTCAGCAGTCTGCAAACACTTTCTGTGCAGAGTCCCAAAACAGGCGTTTTCAGCCCATTACCGGCATATGGAAGAAAAAGCAGTAAGCACAGGGAAATATCTGCTTCTAAATCCAAAACGCAGCTATCTAACAAAACGGTTGTCAATGTGGGCACTCAACTTCCAGAGTTAAACCCGTGTGTGGATTCAGCAGTCTGCAAACACTTTCTCTGCAGAGTCCCAAGACAGGCGTTTTCAGCCCATTACCGGCATGTGGAATTAAGAGCAGTGAGCACAGGGAAATATCTGCTTCTTAATCCAAAAAGCAGCCATCTAACAGAACGGTTGTCAATGTGTGCACTCATCTTCCAGAGTTAAACCCGTGTGTGGATTCAGCAGTCTGCAAACACTTTCTCTGCAGAGTCCCAACACAGGCGTTTTCAGCCCATTACCGGCATATGGAAGAAACAGCAGTAAGCACAGGGAAATATCTGCTTCTAAATCCAAAACGCAGCTATCTAACAGAACGGTTGTCAATGTGTGCACTCAACTTCCAGAGTTAAACCCGTTTGTGGATTCAGCAGTCTGCAAACACTTTCTCTGCAGAGTCCCAAAACAGGTGTTTTCAGCCCATTACCGGCATATGGAAGAAACAGCAGTAAGCACAGGGAAATATCTGCTTCTAAATCCAAAACGCAGCTATCTAACAGAACGGTTGTCAATGTGTGCACTCAAATTCCAGAGTTAAACCCGTGTGTGGATTCAGCAGTCTGCAAACACTTTCTGTGCAGAGTCCCAAGACAGGCGTTTTCAGCCCATTACCGGCATGTGGAAGAAACAGCAGTAAGCACAGGGAAATATCTGCTTCTAAATCCAAAACGCAGCTATCTAACAGAACGGTTGTCAATGTGTGCACTCAACTTCCAGAGTTAAACCCGTGTGTGGATTCAGCAGTCTGCAAACACTTTCTCTGCAGAGTCCCAAAACAGGCGTCTTCAGCCCATTACCGGCATATGGAAGAAACAGCAGTAAGCACAGGGAAATATCTGCTTCTAAATCCAAAACGCAGCTATCTAACAGAACGGTTGTCAATGTGTGCACTCAACTTCCAGAGTTAAACCCGTGTGTGGATTCAGCAGTCTGCAAACACTTTCTCTGCAGAGTCCCAAGACAGGCGTTTTCAGCCCATTACCGGCATGTGGAAGAAACAGCAGTGAGCACAGGGAAATATCTGCTTCTTAATCCAAAAAGCAGCTATCTAACAGAACGGTTGTCAATGTGTGCACTCATCTTCCAGAGTTAAACCCGTGTGTGGATTCAGCAGTCTGCAAACACTTTCTCTGCAGAGTCCCAACACAGGCGTTTTCAGCCCATTACCGGCATATGGAAGAAACAGCAGTAAGCACAGGGAAATATCTGCTTCTAAATCCAAAACGCAGCTCTCTAACAGAACGGTTGTCAATGTGTGCACTCAACTTCCAGAGTTAAACCCGTGTGTGGATTCAGCAGTCTGCAAACACTTTCTCTGCAGAGTCCCAACACAGGCGTTTTCAGCCCATTACCGGCATATGGAAGAAACAGCAGTAAGCACAGGGAAATATCTGCTTCTAAATCCAAAACGCAGCTATCTAACAGAACGGTTGTCAATGTGTGCACTCAACTTCCAGAGTTAAACCCCTGTGTGGATGCAGCAGTCTGCAAACACTTTCTCTGCAGAGTCCCAAAACAGGCGTTTTCAGCCCATTACCGGCATATGGAAGAAACAGCAGTAAGCACAGGGAAATATCTGCTTCTAAATCCAAAACGCAGCTATCTAACAGAACGGTGGTCAATGTGTGCACTCAACTTCCAGAGTTAAACCCGTGTGTGGATTCAGCAGTCTTCAAACACTTTCTCTGCAGAGTCCCAAAACAGGCGTTTTCAGCCCATTACCGGCATACGGAAGAAACAGCAGTAAGCACAGGGAAATATGTGCTTCTAAATCCAAAACGCAGCTATCTAACAGAACGGTTGTCAATGTGTGCTCTCAACTTCCAGAGTTAAACCCGTGTGTGGATTCAGCAGTCTGCAAACACTTTCTCTGCAGAGTCCCAAAACAGGCGTTTTCAGTCCATTACCGTCATACGGAAGAAACAGCTGTAAGCCCAGGGAAATATCTGCTTCTAAATCCAAAACGCAGCTACCTAACAGAACGGTTGTCAATGTGTGCACTCAACTTCCAGAGTTAAACCCGTGTGTTGATTCAGCAGTCTGCAAACACTTTCTCTGCAGAGTCCCAAAACAGGCGTTTTCAGCCCATTACCGGCATATGGAAGAAACAGCAGTAAGCACAGGGAAATATCTGCTTCTAAATCCAAAACGCAGTTACCTAACAGCACGGTTGTCAATGTGTGCACTCAACTTCCAGAGTTAAACCCGTGTGTGGATTCAGCAGTCTGCAAACACTTTCTGTGCAGAGTCCCAAGACAGGCGTTTTCAGCCCATTACCGGCATAAGGAAGAAACAGCAGTAAGCACAGGGAAATATATGCTTCTAAATCCAAAACGCAGCTATCTAACAGAACGGTTGTCAATGTGTGCACTCAACTTCCAGAGTTAAACCCGTGTGTGGATTCAGCAGTCTGCAAACACTTTCTGTGCAGAGTCCCAAAACAGGCGTTTTCAGCCCATTACCGGCATATGGAAGAAAAAGCAGTAAGCACTGGGAAATATCTGCTTCTAAATCCAAAACGCAGCTATCTAACAGAACGGTTGTCAATGTGGGCACTCAACTTCCAGAGTTAAACCCGTGTGTGGATTCAGCAGTCTGCAAACACTTTCTCTGCAGAGTCCCAAAACAGGCGTTCTAGCGCATTACCGGCATATGGAAGAAACAGCAGTAAGCACAGGGAAATATCTGCTTCTAAATCCAAAACGCAGCTACCTAACAGAACGGTTGTCAATGTGTGCACTTAACTTCCAGAGTTAAACCCGTGTGTGGATTCAGCAGTCTGCAAACACTTTCTCTGCAGAGTCCCAAAACAGGCGTCTTCAGCCCATTACCGGCCTATGGAAGAAACAGCAGTAAGCACAGGGAAATATCTGCTTCTAAATCCAAAACGCAGCTATCTAACAGAACGGTTGTCAATGTGTGCACTCAAATTCCAGAGTTAAACCCGTGTGTGGATTCAGCAGTCTGCAAACACTTTCTGTGCAGAGTCCCAAGACAGGCGTTTTCAGCCCATTACCGGCATATGGAAGAAACAGCAGTAAGCACAGGGAAATATCTGCTTCTTAATCCAAAAAGCAGCTATCTAACAGAACGGTTGTCAATGTGTGCACTCATCTTCCAGAGTTAAACCCGTGTGTGGATTCAGCAGTCTGCAAACACTTTCTCTGCAGAGTCCCAACACAGGCGTTTTCAGCCCATTACCGGCATATGGAAGAAACAGCAGTAAGCACAGGGAAATATCTGCTTCTAAATCCAAAACGCAGCTATCTAACAGAACGGTTGTCAATGTGTGCACTCAACTTCCAGAGTTAAACCCGTGTGTGGATTCAGCAGTCTGCAAACACTTTCTGTGCAGAGTCCCAAGACAGGCGTTTTCAGCCCATTACCGGCATATGGAAGAAACAGCAGTAAGCACAGGGAAATATCTGCTTCTTAATCCAAAAAGCAGCTATCTAACAGAACGGTTGTCAATGTGTGCACTCATCTTCCAGAGTTAAACCCGTGTGTGGATTCAGCAGTCTGCAAACACTTTCTCTGCAGAGTCCCAACACAGGCGTTTTCAGCCCATTACCGGCATATGGAAGAAACAGCAGTAAGCACAGGGAAATATCTGCTTCTAAATCCAAAACGCAGCTATCTAACAGAACGGTTGTCAATGTGTGCACTCAACTTCCAGAGTTAAACCCGTGTGTGGATTCAGCAGTCTTCAAACACTTTCTCTGCAGAGTCCCAAAAAAGGCGTTTTCAGCCCATTACCGGCATATGGAAGAAACAGCAGTAAGCACAGGGAAATATCTGCTTCTAAATCCAAAACGCAGCTATCTAACAGAACGGTTGTCAATGTGTGCACTCAAGTTCCAGAGTTAAACCCGTGTGTGGATTCAGTAGTCTGCAAACACTTTCTCTGCAGAGTCCCAAAACAGGCGTTTTCAGCCCATTACCGGCATATGGAAGAAACAGAAGTAAGCACAGGGAAATATCTGCTTCTAAATTCAAAACGCAGCTATCTAACAGAACGGTTGTCAATGCGTGCACTCAACTTCCAGAGTTAAACCCGTGTGTGGATTCAGCAGTCGGCAAACACTTTCTCTGCAGAGTCCCAAAACAGGCGTTTTCAGCCCATTACCGGCATATGGAAGAAACAGCAGTAAGCACAGGGAAATATCTGCTTCTAAGTCCAAAACGCAGCTATCTAACAGAACGGTTGTCAATGTGTGCACTCAACTTCCAGAGTTAAACCCGTGAGAGGATTCAGCAGTCTGCAAACACTTTCTCTGCAGAGTCCCAAAACAGGCGTTTTCAGCCCATTACCGGCATATGCAAGAAACAGAAATAAGCACAGGGAAATATCTGCTTCTAAATCCAAAACGCAGCTATCTAACAGAACGGTTGTCAATGTGTGCACTCAACTTCCAGAGTTCAACCCGAGTGTGGATTCAGCAGTCTGCAAACTCTTTCTCTGCAGAGTCCCAAAACAGGCATTTTCAGCCCATTACCGGCATATGGAAGAAACAGCAGTAAGCACAGGGAAATATCTGCTTCTAAATCCAAAACGCAGGTACCTAACAGAACGGTTGTCAATGTGTGCACTCAACTTCCAGAGTTAAACCCGTGTGTGGATTCAGCAGTCTGCAAACACTTTCTCTGCAGACTCCCAAAACAGGCGTTTTCAGCCCATTACCGGCATATGGAAGAAACAGCAGTAAGCACAGGGAAATATCTGCTTCTAAATCCAAAACGCAGCTATCTAACAGAACGGTTGTCAATGTGTGCACTCAACTTCCAGAGTTAAACCCGTGTGTGGATTCAGCAGTCTGCAAACACTTTCTCTGCAGAGTCCGAAAACAGGCGTTTTCAGCCCATTACCGGCATATGGAAGAAACAGCAGTAAGCACAGGGAAATATCTGCTTCTAAATCCAAAACGCAGCTATCTAACAGAACGGTTGTCAATGTGTGCACTGAACTTCCAGAGTTAAACCCGTGTGTGGATTCAGCAGTCTGCAAACACTTTCTCTGCAGAGTCCCAAAACAGGCGTTTTCAGCCCATTACCGGCATATGGAAGAAACAGCAGTAAGCACAGGGAAATATCTGCTTCTAAATCCAAAACGCAGCTATCTAACAAAACGGTTGTCAATGTGTGCACTCAACTTCCAGAGTTAAACCCGTGTGTGGATTCAGCAGTCTGCAAACACTTTCTCTGCAGAGTCCCAAAACAGGCGTTTTCAGCCCATTACCGGCATATGGAAGAAACAGCAGTAAGCACAGGGAAATATCTGCTTCTAAATCCAAAACGCAGCTATCTAGCGGAACGGTTGTCAATGTGTGCACTCAACTTCCAGAGTTAAACCCCTGTGTGGATTCAGCAGTCTGCAAACACTTTCTCTGCAGAGTCCCAAAACAGGCGTTTTCAGCCCATTACCGGCATATGGAAGAAACAGCAGTAAGCACAGGGAAATATCTGGTTCTAAATCCAAAACGCAGCTATCTAACAGAACGGTGGTCAATGTGTGCACTCAACTTCCAGAGTTAAACCCGTGTGTGGATTCAGCAGTCTGCAAACACTTTCTCTGCAGAGTCCCAAAACAGGTGTTTTCAGCCCATTACCGGCATATGGAAGAAACAGCAGTAAGCACAGGGAAATATCTGCTTCTAAATCGAAAACGCAGCTATCTAACAGAACGGTTGTCAATGTGTGCACTCAACTTCCAGAGTTAAACCCGTGTGTGGATTCAGCAGTCTGCAAACACTTTCTCTGCAGACTCCCAAAACAGGCGTTTTCAGCCCATTACCGGCATATGGAAGAAACAGCAGTAAGCACAGGGAAATATCTGCTTCTAAATCCAAAACACAGCTATATAAAAGAACGGTTGTCAATGTGTGCACTCAACTTCCGGAGTTAAACCCGTGTGTGGATTCAGCAGTCTGCAAACACTTTCTCTGCAGAGTCCCAAAACAGGCGTTTTCAGCCCATTACCGGCATATGGAAGAAACAGCAGTAAGCACAGGGAAATATCTGCTTCTAAATCCAAAACGCAGATATCTAACAGAACGGTTGTCAATGTGTGCACTCAACTTCCAGAGTTAAACCCGTGTGTGGATTCAGCAGTCTGCAAACACTTTCTCTGCAGAGTCCCAAAACAGGCGTTTTCAGCCCATTACCGGCATATGGAAGAAACAACAGTAAGCACAGGGAAATATCTGCTTCTAAATCCAAAACGCAGCTATCTAACAGAACGGTTGTCAATGTGTGCACTCAACTTCCAGAGTTAAACCCGTGTGTGGATTCAGCAGTCTGCAAACTCTTTCTCTGCAGAGTCCCAAAACAGGCGTTTTCAGCCCATTACCGGCATATGGAAGAAACAGCAGTAAGCACAGGGAAATATCTGCTTCTAAATCCAAAACGCAGCTATCTAACAGAACGGTTGTCAATGTGTGCACTCAACTTCCAGAGTTAAACGCGTGTGTGGATTCAGCAGTCTGCAAACACTTTCTCTGCAGAGTCCCAAAACAGGCGTTTTCAGCCCATTACCGGCATATGGAAGAAACAGCAGTAAGCACAGGGAAATATCTGCTTCTAAATCCAAAACGCAGCTATCTAACAGAATGGTGGTCAATGTGTGCACTGAACTTCCAGAGTTAAACCCGTGTGTGGATTCAGCAGTCTGCAAACACTTTCTCTGCAGAGTCCCAAAACAGGCGTTTTCAGCCCATTACTGGCATACGGAAGAAACAGCAGTAAGCACAGGGAAATATCTGCTTCTAAATCCAAAACGCAGCTATCTAACAGAACGGTTGTCAATGTGTGCACTCAACTTCCAGAGTTAAACCCGTGTGTGGATTCAGCAGTCTGCAAACACTTTCTCTGCAGAGTCCCAAAACAGGCGTTTTCAGCCCATTGCCGTCATACGGAAGAAACAGCTGTAAGCACAGGGAAATATCTGCTTCTAAATCCAAAACGCAGATACCTAACAGAACGGTTGTCAATGTGTGCACTCAACTTCCAGAGTTAAACCCGTGTGTGGATTCAGCAGTCTGCAAACACTTTCTCTGCAGAGTCCCAAAACAGGCGTTTTCAGCCCATTACTGGCATATGGAAGAAACAGCAGTAAGCACAGGCAAATATCTGCTTCTAAATCCAAAACGCAGCTACCTAACAGAACGGTTGTCAATGTGGGCACTCAACTTCCAGAATGAAACCCGTGTGTGGATTCAGCAGTCTGCAAACTCTTTCTCTGCAGAGTCCAAAACAGGTGTTTTCAGCCCATTACCGGCATATGGAAGAAACAGCAGTAAGCACAGGGAAATATCTGCTTCTAAATCCAAAACGCAGCTATCTAACAGAACGGTTGTCAATGAGTGCACTCAACTTCCAGAGTTAAACCCGTGTGTGGATTCAGCACTCTGCAAACACTTTCTCTGCAGAGTCCCAAAACAGGCGTTTTCAGCCCATTACCGGCATATGGAAGAAACAGCAGTAAGCACAGGGAAATATCTGCTTCTAAATCCAAAACGCAGCTACCTAACAGAACGGTTGTCAATGTGTGCACTCAACTTCCAGAGTTAAACCCGTGTGTGGATTCAGCAGTCTGCAAACACTTTCTCTGCAGAGTCCCAAAACAGGCGTTTTCAGCCCATTACCGGCATATGGAAGAAACAGCAGTAAGCACAGGGAAATATCTGCTTCTAAATCAAAAACGCAGCTATCTAACAGAACGGTTGTCAATGTGTGCACTCAACTTCCAGAGTTAAACCCGTGTGTGGATTCAGCAGTCTGCAAACACTTTCTGTGCAGAGTCCCAAGACAGGCGTTTTCAGCCCATTACCGGCATATGGAAGAAACAGCAGTAAGCACAGGGAAATATCTGCTTCTAAATCCAAAACGCAGCTATCTAACAGAACGGTTGTCAATGTGTGCACTCAACTTCCAGAGTTAAACCCGTGTGTGGATTCAGCAGTCTGCAAACACTTTCTCTGCAGAGTCCCAAAACAGGCGTTTTCAGCCCATTACCGGCATATGGAAGAAACAGCAGTAAGCCCAGGGAAATATCTGCTTCAAAATCCAAAACGCAGCTATCTAACAGAACGGTTGTCAATGTGTGCACTCAACTTCCAGAGTTAAACCCGTGTGTGGATTCAGCAGTCGGCAAACACTTTCTCTGCAGAGTCCCAAAACAGGCGTTTTCAGCCCATTACCGGCATATGGAAGAAACAGCAGTAAGCACAGGGAAATATCTGCTTCTAAGTCCAAAACGCAGCTATCTAACAGAACGGTTGTCAATGTGTGCACTCAACTTCCAGAGTTAAACCCGTGGGAGGATTCAGCAGTCTGCAAACACTTTCTCTGCAGAGTCCCAAAACAGGCGTTTTCAGCCCATTACCGGCATATGCAAGAAACAGAAATAAGCACAGGGAAATATCTGCTTCTAAATCCAAAACGCAGCTATCTAACAGAACGGTTGTCAATGTGTGCACTCAACTTCCAGAGTTCAACCCGAGTGTGGATTCAGCAGTCTGCAAACTCTTTCTCTGCAGAGTCCCAAAACAGGCATTTTCAGCCCATTACCGGCATATGGAAGAAACAGCAGTAAGCACAGGGAAATATCTGCTTCTAAATCCAAAACGCAGGTACCTAACAGAACGGTTGTCAATGTGTGCACTCAACTTCCAGAGTTAAACCCGTGTGTGGATTCAGCAGTCTGCAAACACTTTCTCTGCAGACTCCCAAAACAGGCGTTTTCAGCCCATTACCGGCATATGGAAGAAACAGCAGTAAGCACAGGGAAATATCTGCTTCTAAATCCAAAACGCAGCTATCTAACAGAACGGTTGTCAATGTGTGCACTCAACTTCCAGAGTTAAACCCGTGTGTGGATTCAGCAGTCTGCAAACACTTTCTCTGCAGAGTCCCAAAACAGGCCTTTTCAGCCCATTACCGGCATATGGAAGAAACAGCAGTAAGCACAGGGAAATATCTGCTTCTAAATCCAAAAGGCAGCTATCTAACAGAACGGTTGTCAATGTGTGCACTGAACTTCCAGAGTTAAACCCGTGTGTGGATTCAGCAGTCTGCAAACACTTTCTCTGCAGAGTCCCAAAACAGGCGTTTTCAGCCCATTACCGGCATATGGAAGAAACAGCAGTAAGCACAGGGAAATATCTGCTTCTAAATCCAAAACGCAGCTATCTAACAGAACGGTTGTCAATGTGTGCACTCAACTTCCAGAGTTAAACCCGTGTGTGGATTCAGCAGTCTGCAAACACTTTCTCTGCAGAGTCCCAAAACAGGCGTTTTCAGCCCATTACCGGCATATGGAAGAAACAGCAGTAAGCACAGGGAAATATCTGCTTCTAAATCCAAAACGCAGCTATCTAACGGAACGGTTGTCAATGTGTGCACTCAACTTCCAGAGTTAAACCCCTGTATGGATTCAGCAGTCTGCAAACACTTTCTCTGCAGAGTCCCAAAACAGGCGTTTTCAGCCCATTACCGGCATATGGAAGAAACAGCAGTAAGCACAGGGAAATATCTGGTTCTAAATCCAAAACGCAGCTATCTAACAGAACGGTGGTCAATGTGTGCACTCAACTTCCAGAGTTAAACCCGTGTGTGGATTCAGCAGTCTGCAAACACTTTCTCTGCAGAGTCCCAAAACAGGCGTTTTCAGCCCATTACCGGCATATGGAAGAAACAGCAGTAAGCACAGGGAAATATCTGCTTCTAAATCCAAAACGCAGCTATCTAACAGAACGGTTGTCAATGTGTGCACTCAACTTCCAGAGTTAAACCCGTGTGTGGATTCAGCAGTCTGCAAACTCTTTCTCTGCAGAGTCCCAAAACAGGCGTTTTCAGCCCATTACCGGCATATGGAAGAAACAGCAGTAAGCACAGGGAAATATCTGCTTCTAAATCCAAAACGCAGCTATCTAACAGAACGGTTGTCAATGTGTGCACTCAACTTCCAGAGTTAAACCCGTGTGTGGATTCAGCAGTCTGCAAACACTTTCTCTGCAGAGTCCCAAAACAGGCGTTTTCAGCCCATTACTGGCATACGGAAGAAACAGCAGTAAGCACAGGGAAATATCTGCTTCTAAATCCAAAACGCAGCTATCTAACAGAACGGTTGTCAATGTGTGCACTCAACTTCCAGAGTTAAACCCGTGTGTGGATTCAGCAGTCTGCAAACACTTTCTCTGCAGAGTCCCAAAACAGGCGTTTTCAGCCCATTGCCGTCATACGGAAGAAACAGCTGTAAGCACAGGGAAATATCTGCTTCTAAATCCAAAACGCAGCTACCTAACAGAACGGTTGTCAATGTGTGCACTCAACTTCCAGAGTTAAACCCGTTTGTGGATTCAGCAGTCTGCAAACACTTTCTCTGCAGAGTCCCAAAACAGGCGTTTTCAGCCCATTACCGGCATATGGAAGAAACAGCAGTAAGCACAGGGAAATATCTGCTTCTAAATCCAAAACGCAGCTACCTAACAGAACGGTTGTCTATGTGGGCACTCAACTTCCAGAATGAAACCCGTGTGAGGATTCAGCAGTCTGCAAACTCTTTCTCTGCAGAGTCCCAAAACAGGTGTTTTCAGCCCATTACCGGCATATGGAAGAAACAGCAGTAAGCACAGGGAAATATCTGCTTCTAAATCCAAAATGCAACTATCTAACAGAACGGTTGTCAATGTGTGCACTCAACTTCCAGAGTTAAACCCGTGTGTGGATTCAGCAGTCTGCAAACACTTTCTGTGCAGAGTCCCAAGACAGGCGTTTTCAGCCCTTTACCGGCATATGGAAGAAACAGCAGTAAGCACAGGGTAATATCTGCTTCTAAATCCAAAACGCAGCTATCTAACAGAACGGTTGTCAATGTGTGCACTCAACTTCCAGAGTTAAACCCGTGTGTGGATTCAGCAGTCTGCAAACACTTTCTCTGCAGAGTCCCAAAACAGGCGTTTTCAGCCCATTACCGGCATATGGAAGAAACAGCAGTAAGCACAGGGAAATATCTGCTTCTAAATCCAAAACGCAGCTATCTAACAGAACGGTTGTCAATGTGTGCACTCAACTTCCAGAGTTAAACCCGTGTGTGGATTCAGCAGTCTGCAAACACTTTCTCTGCAGAGTCCCAAAACAGGCGTTTTCAGCCCATTACCGGCATATGGAAGAAACAGCAGTAAGCACAGGGAAAGATCTGCTTCTAAATCCATAACGCAGGTACCTAACAGAACGGTTGTCAATGTGTGCACTCAACTTCCAGAGATAAACCCGTGTGTGGATTCAGCAGTCTGCAAACACTTTCTCTGCAGAGTCCCAAAACAGGCGTTTTCAGCCCATTACCGGCATATGGAAGAAACAGCAGTAAGCACAGGGAAATATCTGCTTCTAAATCCAAAACGCAGCTATCTAACAGAATGGTTGTCAATGTGTGCACTCAACTTCCAGAGTTAAACCCGTGTGTGGATTCAGCAGTCTGCAAACACTTTCTCTGCAGAGTCCCAAGGCAGGCGTTTTCAGCCCATTACCGGCATATGGAAGAAACAGCAGTAAGCACAGGGAAATATCTGCTTCTAAATCCAAAACGCAGCTATCTAACAGAACGGTTGTCAATGTGTGCACTCAACTTCCAGAGTTAAACCCGTGTGTGGATTCAGCAGTCTGCAAACACTTTCTCTGCAGAGTCCCAAAACAGGCGTTTTCAGCCCATTACCGGCATATGGAAGAAACAGCAGTAACCACAGGGAAATATCTGCTTCTAAATCCAAAACGCAGCTACCTAACAGAACGGTTGTCAATGTGTGCACTCAACTTCCAGAGTTAAACCCGTGTGTGGATTCAGCAGTCTGCAAACACTTTCTCTGCAGAGTCCCAAAACAGGCGTTTTCAGCCCATTACCGGCATATGGAAGAAACAGCAGTAAGCACAGGGAAATATCTGCTTCTAAATCCAAAACGCAGCTATCTAACAGAACGGTTGTCAATGTGTGCACTCAACTTCCAGAGTTAAACCCGTGTGTGGATTCAGCAGTCTGCAAACACTTTCTCTGCAGAGTCCCAAAACAGGCGTTTTCAGCCCATTACCGGCATATGGAAGAAACAGCAGTAAGCGCAGGGAAATATCTGCTTCTAAATCCAAAACGCAGCTATCTAACAGAACGGTTGTCAATGTGTGCACTCAACTTCCAGAGTTAAACCCGTGTGTGGATTCAGCAGTCTGCAAACACTTTCTGTGCAGAGTCCCAAAACAGGCGTTTTCAGCCCATTACCGGCCTATGGAAGAAACAGCAGTAAGCACAGGGAAATATCTGCTTCTAAATCCAAAACGCAGCTATCTAACAGAACGGTTGTCAATGTGTGCACTCAACTTCCAGAGTTAAACCCGTGTGTGGATTCAGCAGTCTGCAAACACTTTCTCTGCAGAGTCCCAAAACAGGCGTTTTCAGCCCATTACCGGCATATGGAAGAAACAGCAGTAAGCCCAGGGAAATATCTGCTTCAAAATCCAAAACGCAGCTATCTAACAGAACGGTTGTCAATGTGTGCACTCAACTTCCAGAGTTAAACCCGTGTGTGGATTCAGCAGTCGGCAAACACTTTCTCTGCAGAGTCCCAAAACAGGCGTTTTCAGCCCATTACCGGCATATGGAAGAAACAGCAGTAAGCACAGGGAAATATCTGCTTCTAAGTCCAAAACGCAGCTATCTAACAGAACGGTTGTCAATGTGTGCACTCAACTTCCAGAGTTAAACCCGTGGGAGGATTCAGCAGTCTGCAAACACTTTCTCTGCAGAGTCCCAAAACAGGCGTTTTCAGCCCATTACCGGCATATGCAAGAAACAGAAATAAGCACAGGGAAATATCTGCTTCTAAATCCAAAACGCAGCTATCTAACAGAACGGTTGTCAATGTGTGCACTCAACTTCCAGAGTTCAACCCGAGTGTGGATTCAGCAGTCTGCAAACTCTTTCTCTGCAGAGTCCCAAAACAGGCATTTTCAGCCCATTACCGGCATATGGAAGAAACAGCAGTAAGCACAGGGAAATATCTGCTTCTAAATCCAAAACGCAGGTACCTAACAGAACGGTTGTCAATGTGTGCACTCAACTTCCAGAGTTAAACCCGTGTGTGGATTCAGCAGTCTGCAAACACTTTCTCTGCAGACTCCCAAAACAGGCGTTTTCAGCCCATTACCGGCATATGGAAGAAACAGCAGTAAGCACAGGGAAATATCTGCTTCTAAATCCAAAACGCAGTTACCTAACAGCACGGTTGTCAATGTGTGCACTCAACTTCCAGAGTTAAACCCGTGTGTGGATTCAGCAGGCTGCAAACACTTTCTGTGCAGAGTCCCAAGACAGGCGTTTTCAGCCCATTACCGGCATAAGGAAGAAACAGCAGTAAGCACAAGGAAATATATGCTTCTAAATCCAAAACGCAGCTATCTAACAGAACGGTTGTCAATGTGTGCACTCAACTTCCAGAGTTAAACCCGTGTGTGGATTCAGCAGTCTGCAAACACTTTCTGTGCAGAGTCCCAAAACAGGCGTTTTCAGCCCATTACCGGCATATGGAAGAAAAAGCAGTAAGCACTGGGAAATATCTGCTTCTAAATCCAAAACGCAGCTATCTAACAGAACGGTTGTCAATGTGGGCACTCAACTTCCAGAGTTAAACCCGTGTGTGGATTCAGCAGTCTGCAAACACTTTCTCTGCAGAGTCCCAAAACAGGCGTTCTCAGCGCATTACCGGCATATGGAAGAAACAGCAGTAAGCACAGGGAAATATCTGCTTCTAAATCCAAAACGCAGCTACCTAACAGAACGGTTGTCAATGTGTGCACTTAACTTCCAGAGTTAAACCCGTGTGTGGATTCAGCAGTCTGCAAACACTTTCTCTGCAGAGTCCCAAAACAGGCGTCTTCAGCCCATTACCGGCCTATGGAAGAAACAGCAGTAAGCACAGGGAAATATCTGCTTCTAAATCCAAAACGCAGCTATCTAACAGAACGGTTGTCAATGTGTGCACTCAAATTCCAGAGTTAAACCCGTGTGTGGATTCAGCAGTCTGCAAACACTTTCTGTGCAGAGTCCCAAGACAGGCGTTTTCAGCCCATTACCGGCATATGGAAGAAACAGCAGTAAGCACAGGGAAATATCTGCTTCTTAATCCAAAAAGCAGCTATCTAACAGAACGGTTGTCAATGTGTGCACTCATCTTCCAGAGTTAAACCCGTGTGTGGATTCAGCAGTCTGCAAACACTTTCTCTGCAGAGTCCCAACACAGGCGTTTTCAGCCCATTACCGGCATATGGAAGAAACAGCAGTAAGCACAGGGAAATATCTGCTTCTAAATCCAAAACGCAGCTATCTAACAGAACGGTTGTCAATGTGTGCACTCAACTTCCAGAGTTAAACCCGTGTGTGGATTCAGCAGTCTGCAAACACTTTCTCTGCAGAGTCCCAAAACAGGCGTTTTCAGCCCATTACCGGCATATGGAAGAAACAGCAGTAAGCACAGGGAAATATCTGCTTCTAAATCCAAAACGCAGCTATCTAATAGAACGGTTGTCAATGTGTGCACTCAACTTCCAGAGTTAAACCCGTGTGTGGATTCAGCAGTCTGCAAACACTTTCTCTGCAGAGTCCCAAAACAGTCGTTTTCAGCCCATTACCGGCATATAGAAGAAACAGCAGTAAGCACAGGGAAATATCTGCTTCTAAATCCAAAACGCAGCTATCTAACAGAACGGTTGTCAATGTGTGCACTCAACTTCCAGAATTAAACCCGTGTGTGGATTCAGCAGTCTTCAAACACTTTCTCTGCAGAGTCCCAAAAAAGGCGTTTTCAGCCCATTACCGGCATATGGAAGAAACAGCAGTAAGCACAGGGAAATATCTGCTTCTAAATCCAAAACGCAGCTATCTAACAGAACGGTTGTCAATGTGTGCACTCAAGTTCCAGAGTTAAACCCGTGTGTGGATTCAGCAGTCTGCAAACACTTTCTCTGCAGAGTCCCAAAACAGGCGTTTTCAGCCCATTACCGGCATATGGAAGAAACAGAAGTAAGCACAGGGAAATATCTGCTTCTAAATCCAAAACGCAGCTATCTAACAGAACGGTTGTCAATGCGTGCACTCAACTTCCAGAGTTAAACCCGTGTGTGGATTCAGCAGTCGGCAAACACTTTCTCTGCAGAGTCCCAAAACAGGCGTTTTCAGCCCATTACCGGCATATGGAAGAAACAGCAGTAAGCACAGGGAAATATCTGCTTCTAAGTCCAAAACGCAGCTATCTAACAGAACGGTTGTCAATGTGTGCACTCAACTTCCAGAGTTAAACCCGTGAGAGGATTCAGCAGTCTGCAAACACTTTCTCTGCAGAGTCCCAAAACAGGCGTTTTCAGCCCATTACCGGCATATGCAAGAAACAGAAATAAGCACAGGGAAATATCTGCTTCTAAATCCAAAACGCAGCTATCTAACAGAACGGTTGTCAATGTGTGCACTCAACTTCCAGAGTTCAACCCGAGTGTGGATTCAGCAGTCTGCAAACTCTTTCTCTGCAGAGTCCCAAAACAGGCATTTTCAGCCCATTACCGGCATATGGAAGAAACAGCAGTAAGCACAGGGAAATATCTGGTTCTAAATCCAAAACGCAGCTATCTAACAGAACGGTGGTCAATGTGTGCACTCAACTTCCAGAGTTAAACCCGTGTGTGGATTCAGCAGTCTGCAAACACTTTCTCTGCAGAGTCCCAAAACAGGTGTTTTCAGCCCATTACCGGCATATGGAAGAAACAGCAGTAAGCACAGGGAAATATCTGCTTCTAAATCGAAAACGCAGCTATCTAACAGAACGGTTGTCAATGTGTGCACTCAACTTCCAGAGTTAAACCCGTGTGTGGATTCAGCAGTCTGCAAACACTTTCTCTGCAGACTCCCAAAACAGGCGTTTTCAGCCCATTACCGGCATATGGAAGAAACAGCAGTAAGCACAGGGAAATATCTGCTTCTAAATCCAAAACACAGCTATATAAAAGAACGGTTGTCAATGTGTGCACTCAACTTCCGGAGTTAAACCCGTGTGTGGATTCAGCAGTCTGCAAACACTTTCTCTGCAGAGTCCCAAAACAGGCGTTTTCAGCCCATTACCGGCATATGGAAGAAACAGCAGTAAGCACAGGGAAATATCTGCTTCTAAATCCAAAACGCAGATATCTAACAGAACGGTTGTCAATGTGTGCACTCAACTTCCAGAGTTAAACCCGTGTGTGGATTCAGCAGTCTGCAAACACTTTCTCTGCAGAGTCCCAAAACAGGCGTTTTCAGCCCATTACCGGCATATGGAAGAAACAACAGTAAGCACAGGGAAATATCTGCTTCTAAATCCAAAACGCAGCTATCTAACAGAACGGTTGTCAATGTGTGCACTCAACTTCCAGAGTTAAACCCGTGTGTGGATTCAGCAGTCTGCAAACTCTTTCTCTGCAGAGTCCCAAAACAGGCGTTTTCAGCCCATTACCGGCATATGGAAGAAACAGCAGTAAGCACAGGGAAATATCTGCTTCTAAATCCAAAACGCAGCTATCTAACAGAACGGTTGTCAATGTGTGCACTCAACTTCCAGAGTTAAACGCGTGTGTGGATTCAGCAGTCTGCAAACACTTTCTCTGCAGAGTCCCAAAACAGGCGTTTTCAGCCCATTACCGGCATATGGAAGAAACAGCAGTAAGCACAGGGAAATATCTGCTTCTAAATCCAAAACGCAGCTATCTAACAGAATGGTGGTCAATGTGTGCACTGAACTTCCAGAGTTAAACCCGTGTGTGGATTCAGCAGTCTGCAAACACTTTCTCTGCAGAGTCCCAAAACAGGCGTTTTCAGCCCATTACTGGCATACGGAAGAAACAGCAGTAAGCACAGGGAAATATCTGCTTCTAAATCCAAAACGCAGCTATCTAACAGAACGGTTGTCAATGTGTGCACTCAACTTCCAGAGTTAAACCCGTGTGTGGATTCAGCAGTCTGCAAACACTTTCTCTGCAGAGTCCCAAAACAGGCGTTTTCAGCCCATTGCCGTCATACGGAAGAAACAGCTGTAAGCACAGGGAAATATCTGCTTCTAAATCCAAAACGCAGATACCTAACAGAACGGTTGTCAATGTGTGCACTCAACTTCCAGAGTTAAACCCGTGTGTGGATTCAGCAGTCTGCAAACACTTTCTCTGCAGAGTCCCAAAACAGGCGTTTTCAGCCCATTACCGGCATATGGAAGAAACAGCAGTAAGCACAGGCAAATATCTGCTTCTAAATCCAAAACGCAGCTACCTAACAGAACGGTTGTCAATGTGGGCACTCAACTTCCAGAATGAAACCCGTGTGTGGATTCAGCAGTCTGCAAACTCTTTCTCTGCAGAGTCCAAAACAGGTGTTTTCAGCCCATTACCGGCATATGGAAGAAACAGCAGTAAGCACAGGGAAATATCTGCTTCTAAATCCAAAACGCAGCTATCTAACAGAACGGTTGTCAATGAGTGCACTCAACTTCCAGAGTTAAACCCGTGTGTGGATTCAGCAGTCTGCAAACACTTTCTCTGCAGAGTCCCAAAACAGGCGTTTTCAGCCCATTACCGGCATATGGAAGAAACAGCAGTAAGCACAGGGAAATATCTGCTTCTAAATCCAAAACGCAGCTACCTAACAGAACGGTTGTCAATGTGTGCACTCAACTTCCAGAGTTAAACCCGTGTGTGGATTCAGCAGTCTGCAAACACTTTCTCTGCAGAGTCCCAAAACAGGCGTTTTCAGCCCATTACCGGCATATGGAAGAAACAGCAGTAAGCACAGGGAAATATCTGCTTCTAAATCAAAAACGCAGCTATCTAACAGAACGGTTGTCAATGTGTGCACTCAACTTCCAGAGTTAAACCCGTGTGTGGATTCAGCAGTCTGCAAACACTTTCTGTGCAGAGTCCCAAGACAGGCGTTTTCAGCCCATTACCGGCATATGGAAGAAACAGCAGTAAGCACAGGGAAATATCTGCTTCTAAATCCAAAACGCAGCTATCTAACAGAACGGTTGTCAATGTGTGCACTCAACTTCCAGAGTTAAACCCGTGTGTGGATTCAGCAGTCTGCAAACACTTTCTCTGCAGAGTCCCAAAACAGGCGTTTTCAGCCCATTACCGGCATATGGAAGAAACAGCAGTAAGCCCAGGGAAATATCTGCTTCAAAATCCAAAACGCAGCTATCTAACAGAACGGTTGTCAATGTGTGCACTCAACTTCCAGAGTTAAACCCGTGTGTGGATTCAGCAGTCGGCAAACACTTTCTCTGCAGAGTCCCAAAACAGGCGTTTTCAGCCCATTGCCGGCATATGGAAGAAACAGCAGTAAGCACAGGGAAATATCTGCTTCTAAGTCCAAAACGCAGCTATCTAACAGAACGGTTGTCAATGTGTGCACTCCACTTCCAGAGTTAAACCCGTGGGAGGATTCAGCAGTCTGCAAACACTTTCTCTGCAGAGTCCCAAAACAGGCGTTTTCAGCCCATTACCGGCATATGCAAGAAACAGAAATAAGCACAGGGAAATATCTGCTTCTAAATCCAAAACGCAGCTATCTAACAGAACGGTTGTCAATGTGTGCACTCAACTTCCAGAGTTCAACCCGAGTGTGGATTCAGCAGTCTGCAAACTCTTTCTCTGCAGAGTCCCAAAACAGGCATTTTCAGCCCATTACCGGCATATGGAAGAAACAGCAGTAAGCACAGGGAAATATCTGCTTCTAAATCCAAAACGCAGGTACCTAACAGAACGGTTGTCAATGTGTGCACTCAACTTCCAGAGTTAAACCCGTGTGTGGATTCAGCAGTCTGCAAACACTTTCTCTGCAGACTCCCAAAACAGGCGTTTTCAGCCCATTACCGGCATATGGAAGAAACAGCAGTAAGCACAGGGAAATATCTGCTTCTAAATCCAAAACGCAGCTATCTAACAGAACGGTTGTCAATGTGTGCACTCAACTTCCAGAGTTAAACCCGTGTGTGGATTCAGCAGTCTGCAAACACTTTCTCTGCAGAGTCCCAAAACAGGCCTTTTCAGCCCATTACCGGCATATGGAAGAAACAGCAGTAAGCACAGGGAAATATCTGCTTCTAAATCCAAAAGGCAGCTATCTAACAGAACGGTTGTCAATGTGTGCACTGAACTTCCAGAGTTAAACCCGTGTGTGGATTCAGCAGTCTGCAAACACTTTCTATGCAGAGTCCCAAAACAGGCGTTTTCAGCCCATTACCGGCATATGGAAGAAACAGCAGTAAGCACAGGGAAATATCTGCTTCTAAATCCAAAACGCAGCTATCTAACAGAACGGTTGTCAATGTGTGCACTCAACTTCCAGAGTTAAACCCGTGTGTGGATTCAGCAGTCTGCAAACACTTTCTCTGCAGAGTCCCAAAACAGGCGTTTTCAGCCCATTACCGGCATATGGAAGAAACAGCAGTAAGCACAGGGAAATATCTGCTTCTAAATCCAAAACGCAGCTATCTAACGGAACGGTTGTCAATGTGTGCACTCAACTTCCAGAGTTAAACCCCTGTGTGGATTCAGCAGTCTGCAAACACTTTCTCTGCAGAGTCCCAAAACAGGCGTTTTCAGCCCATTACCGGCATATGGAAGAAACAGCAGTAAGCACAGGGAAATATCTGGTTCTAAATCCAAAACGCAGCTATCTAACAGAACGGTGGTCAATGTGTGCACTCAACTTCCAGAGTTAAACCCGTGTGTGGATTCAGCAGTCTGCAAACACTTTCTCTGCAGAGTCCCAAAACAGGCGTTTTCAGCCCATTACCGGCATATGGAAGAAACAGCAGTAAGCACAGGGAAATATCTGCTTCTAAATCCAAAACGCAGCTATCTAACAGAACGGTTGTCAATGTGTGCACTCAACTTCCAGAGTTAAACCCGTGTGTGGATTCAGCAGTCTGCAAACTCTTTCTCTGCAGAGTCCCAAAACAGGCGTTTTCAGCCCATTACCGGCATATGGAAGAAACAGCAGTAAGCACAGGGAAATATCTGCTTCTAAATCCAAAACGCAGCTATCTAACAGAACGGTTGTCAATGTGTGCACTCAACTTCCAGAGTTAAACGCGTGTGTGGATTCAGCAGTCTGCAAACACTTTCTCTGCAGAGTCCCAAAACAGGCGTTTTCAGCCCATTACTGGCATACGGAAGAAACAGCAGTAAGCACAGGGAAATATCTGCTTCTAAATCCAAAACGCAGCTATCTAACAGAACGGTTGTCAATGTGTGCACTCAACTTCCAGAGTTAAACCCGTGTGTGGATTCAGCAGTCTGCAAACACTTTCTCTGCAGAGTCCCAAAACAGGCGTTTTCAGCCCATTGCCGTCATACGGAAGAAACAGCTGTAAGCACAGGGAAATATCTGCTTCTAAATCCAAAACGCAGCTACCTAACAGAACGGTTGTCAATGTGTGCACTCAACTTCCAGAGTTAAACCCGTTTGTGGATTCAGCAGTCTGCAAACACTTTCTCTGCAGAGTCCCAAAACAGGCGTTTTCAGCCCATTACCGGCATATGGAAGAAACAGCAGTAAGCACAGGGAAATATCTGCTTCTAAATCCAAAACGCAGCTACCTAACAGAACGGTTGTCTATGTGGGCACTCAACTTCCAGAATGAAACCCGTGTGAGGATTCAGCAGTCTGCAAACTCTTTCTCTGCAGAGTCCCAAAACAGGTGTTTTCAGCCCATTACCGGCATATGGAAGAAACAGCAGTAAGCACAGGGAAATATCTGCTTCTAAATCCAAAATGCAACTATCTAACAGAACGGTTGTCAATGTGTGCACTCAACTTCCAGAGTTAAACCCGTGTGTGGATTCAGCAGTCTGCAAACACTTTCTGTGCAGAGTCCCAAGACAGGCGTTTTCAGCCCTTTACTGGCATATGGAAGAAACAGCAGTAAGCACAGGGTAATATCTGCTTCTAAATCCAAAACGCAGCTATCTAACAGAACGGTTGTCAATGTCTGCACTCAACTTCCAGAGTTAAACCCGTGTGTGGATTCAGCAGTCTGCAAACACTTTCTCTGCAGAGTCCCAAAACAGGCGTTTTCAGCCCATTACCGGCATATGGAAGAAACAGCAGTAAGCACAGGGAAATATCTGCTTCTAAATCCAAAACGCAGCTATCTAACAGAACGGTTGTCAATGTGTGCACTCAACTTCCAGAGTTAAACCCGTGTGTGGATTCAGCAGTCTGCAAACACTTTCTCTGCAGAGTCCCAAAACAGGCGTTTTCAGCCCATTACCGGCATATGGAAGAAACAGCAGTAAGCACAGGGAAAGATCTGCTTCTAAATCCATAACGCAGGTACCTAACAGAACGGTTGTCAATGTGTGCACTCAACTTCCAGAGATAAACCCGTGTGTGGATTCAGCAGTCTGCAAACACTTTCTCTGCAGAGTCCCAAAACAGGCGTTTTCAGCCCATTACCGGCATATGGAAGAAACAGCAGTAAGCACAGGGAAATATCTGCTTCTAAATCCAAAACGCAGCTATCTAACAGAATGGTTGTCAATGTGTGCACTCAACTTCCAGAGTTAAACCCGTGTGTGGATTCAGCAGTCTGCAAACACTTTCTCTGCAGAGTCCCAAGACAGGCGTTTTCAGCCCATTACCGGCATATGGAAGAAACAGCAGTAAGCACAGGGAAATATCTGCTTCTAAATCCAAAACGCAGCTATGTAACAGAACGGTTGTCAATGTGTGCACTCAACTTCCAGAGTTAAACCCGTGTGTGGATTCAGCAGTCTGCAAACACTTTCTCTGCAGAGTCCCAAAACAGGCGTTTTCAGCCCATTACCGGCATATGGAAGAAACAGCAGTAACCACAGGGAAATATCTGCTTCTAAATCCAAAACGCAGCTACCTAACAGAACGGTTGTCAATGTGTGCACTCAACTTCCAGAGTTAAACCCGTGTGTGGATTCAGCAGTCTGCAAACACTTTCTCTGCAGAGTCCCAAAACAGGCGTTTTCAGCCCATTACCGGCATATGGAAGAAACAGCAGTAAGCACAGGGAAATATCTGCTTCTAAATCCAAAACGCAGCTATCTAACGGAACGGTTGTCAATGTGTGCACTCAACTTCCAGAGTTAAACCCGTGTGTGGATTCAGCAGTCTGCAAACACTTTCTCTGCAGAGTCCCAAAACAGGCGTTTTCAGCCCATTACCGGCATATGGAAGAAACAGCAGTAAGCGCAGGGAAATATCTGCTTCTAAATCCAAAACGCAGCTATCTAACAGAACGGTTGTCAATGTGTGCACTCAACTTCCAGAGTTAAACCCGTGTGTGGATTCAGCAGTCTGCAAACACTTTCTGTGCAGAGTCCCAAAACAGGCGTTTTCAGCCCATTACCGGCCTATGGAAGAAACAGCAGTAAGCACAGGGAAATATCTGCTTCTAAATCCAAAACGCAGCTATCTAACAGAACGGTTGTCAATGTGTGCACTCAACTTCCAGAGTTAAACCCGTGTGTGGATTCAGCAGTCTGCAAACACTTTCTCTGCAGAGTCCCAAAACAGGCGTTTTCAGCCCATTACCGGCATATGGAAGAAACAGCAGTAAGCCCAGGGAAATATCTGCTTCAAAATCCAAAACGCAGCTATCTAACAGAACGGTTGTCAATGTGTGCACTCAACTTCCAGAGTTAAACCCGTGTGTGGATTCAGCAGTCGGCAAACACTTTCTCTGCAGAGTCCCAAAACAGGCGTTTTCAGCCCATTACCGGCATATGGAAGAAACAGCAGTAAGCACAGGGAAATATCTGCTTCTAAGTCCAAAACGCAGCTATCTAACAGAACGGTTGTCAATGTGTGCACTCAACTTCCAGAGTTAAACCCGTGGGAGGATTCAGCAGTCTGCAAACACTTTCTCTGCAGAGTCCCAAAACAGGCGTTTTCAGCCCATTACCGGCATATGCAAGAAACAGAAATAAGCACAGGGAAATATCTGCTTCTAAATCCAAAACGCAGCTATCTAACAGAACGGTTGTCAATGTGTGCACTCAACTTCCAGAGTTCAACCCGAGTGTGGATTCAGCAGTCTGCAAACTCTTTCTCTGCAGAGTCCCAAAACAGGCATTTTCAGCCCATTACCGGCATATGGAAGAAACAGCAGTAAGCACAGGGAAATATCTGCTTCTAAATCCAAAACGCAGGTACCTAACAGAACGGTTGTCAATGTGTGCACTCAACTTCCAGAGTTAAACCCGTGTGTGGATTCAGCAGTCTGCAAACACTTTCTCTGCAGACTCCCAAAACAGGCGTTTTCAGCCCATTACCGGCATATGGAAGAAACAGCAGTAAGCACAGGGAAATATCTGCTTCTAAATCCAAAACGCAGCTATCTAACAGAACGGTTGTCAATGTGTGCACTCAACTTCCAGAGTTAAACCCGTGTGTGGATTCAGCAGTCTGCAAACACTTTCTCTGCAGAGTCCCAAAACAGGCCTTTTCAGCCCATTACCGGCATATGGAAGAAACAGCAGTAAGCACAGGGAAATATCTGCTTCTAAATCCAAAAGGCAGCTATCTAACAGAACGGTTGTCAATGTGTGCACTGAACTTCCAGAGTTAAACCCGTGTGTGGATTCAGCAGTCTGCAAACACTTTCTCTGCAGAGTCCCAAAACAGGCGTTTTCAGCCCATTACCGGCATATGGAAGAAACAGCAGTAAGCACAGGGAAATATCTGCTTCTAAATCCAAAACGCAGCTATCTAACAGAACGGTTGTCAATGTGTGCACTCAACTTCCAGAGTTAAACCCGTGTGTGGATTCAGCAGTCTGCAAACACTTTCTCTGCAGAGTCCCAAAACAGGCGTTTTCAGCCCATTACCGGCATATGGAAGAAACAGCAGTAAGCACAGGGAAATATCTGCTTCTAAATCCAAAACGCAGCTATCTAACGGAACGGTTGTCAATGTGTGCACTCAACTTCCAGAGTTAAACCCCTGTGTGGATTCAGCAGTCTGCAAACACTTTCTCTGCAGAGTCCCAAAACAGGCGTTTTCAGCCCATTACCGGCATATGGAAGAAACAGCAGTAAGCACAGGGAAATATCTGGTTCTAAATCCAAAACGCAGCTATCTAACAGAACGGTGGTCAATGTGTGCACTCAACTTCCAGAGTTAAACCCGTGTGTGGATTCAGCAGTCTGCAAACACTTTCTCTGCAGAGTCCCAAAACAGGCGTTTTCAGCCCATTACCGGCATATGGAAGAAACAGCAGTAAGCACAGGGAAATATCTGCTTCTAAATCCAAAACGCAGCTATCTAACAGAACGGTTGTCAATGTGTGCACTCAACTTCCAGAGTTAAACCCGTGTGTGGATTCAGCAGTCTGCAAACTCTTTCTCTGCAGAGTCCCAAAACAGGCGTTTTCAGCCCATTACCGGCATATGGAAGAAACAGCAGTAAGCACAGGGAAATATCTGCTTCTAAATCCAAAACGCAGCTATCTAACAGAACGGTTGTCAATGTGTGCACTCAACTTCCAGAGTTAAACCCGTGTGTGGATTCAGCAGTCTGCAAACACTTTCTCTGCAGAGTCCCAAAACAGGCGTTTTCAGCCCATTACTGGCATACGGAAGAAACAGCAGTAAGCACAGGGAAATATCTGCTTCTAAATCCAAAACGCAGCTATCTAACAGAACGGTTGTCAATGTGTGCACTCAACTTCCAGAGTTAAACCCGTGTGTGGATTCAGCAGTCTGCAAACACTTTCTCTGCAGAGTCCCAAAACAGGCGTTTTCAGCCCATTGCCGTCATACGGAAGAAACAGCTGTAAGCACAGGGAAATATCTGCTTCTAAATCCAAAACGCAGCTACCTAACAGAACGGTTGTCAATGTGTGCACTCAACTTCCAGAGTTAAACCCGTTTGTGGATTCAGCAGTCTGCAAACACTTTCTCTGCAGAGTCCCAAAACAGGCGTTTTCAGCCCATTACCGGCATATGGAAGAAACAGCAGTAAGCACAGGGAAATATCTGCTTCTAAATCCAAAACGCAGCTACCTAACAGAACGGTTGTCAATGTGGGCACTCAACTTCCAGAATGAAACCCGTGTGTGGATTCAGCAGTCTGCAAACTCTTTCTCTGCAGAGTCCCAAAACAGGTGTTTTCAGCCCATTACCGGCATATGGAAGAAACAGCAGTAAGCACAGGGAAATATCTGCTTCTAAATCCAAAATGCAACTATCTAACAGAACGGTTGTCAATGTGTGCACTCAACTTCCAGAGTTAAACCCGTGTGTGGATTCAGCAGTCTGCAAACACTTTCTCTGCAGAGTCCCCAAAACAGGCGTTTTCAGCCCTTTACCGGCATATGGAAGAAACAGCAGTAAGCACAGGGTAATATCTGCTTCTAAATCCAAAACGCAGCTATCTAACAGAACGGTTGTCAATGTGTGCACTCAACTTCCAGAGTTAAACCCGTGTGTGGATTCAGCAGTCTGCAAACACTTTCTCTGCAGAGTCCCAAAACAGGCGTTTTCAGCCCATTACCGGCATATGGAAGAAACAGCAGTAAGCACAGGGAAATATCTGCTTCTAAATCCAAAACGCAGCTATCTAACAGAACGGTTGTCAATGTGTGCACTCAACTTCCAGAGTTAAACCCGTGTGTGGATTCAGCAGTCTGCAAACACTTTCTCTGCAGAGTCCCAAAACAGGCGTTTTCAGCCCATTACCGGCATATGGAAGAAACAGCAGTAAGCACAGGGAAAGATCTGCTTCTAAATCCAAAACGCAGGTACCTAACAGAACGGTTGTCAATGTGTGCACTCAACTTCCAGAGATAAACCCGTGTGTGGATTCAGCAGTCTGCAAACACTTTCTCTGCAGAGTCCCAAAACAGGCGTTTTCAGCCCATTACCGGCATATGGAAGAAACAGCAGTAAGCACAGGGAAATATCTGCTTCTAAATCCAAAACGCAGCTATCTAACAGAATGGTTGTCAATGTGTGCACTCAACTTCCAGAGTTAAACCCGTGTGTGGATTCAGCAGTCTGCAAACACTTTCTCTGCAGAGTCCCAAGACAGGCGTTTTCAGCCCATTACCGGCATATGGAAGAAACAGCAGTAAGCACAGGGAAATATCTGCTTCTAAATCCAAAACGCAGCTATCTAACAGAACGGTTGTCAATGTGTGCACTCAACTTCCAGAGTTAAACCCGTGTGTGGATTCAGCAGTCTGCAAACACTTTCTCTGCAGAGTCCCAAAACAGGCGTTTTCAGCCCATTACCGGCATATGGAAGAAACAGCAGTAACCACAGGGAAATATCTGCTTCTAAATCCAAAACGCAGCTACCTAACAGAACGGTTGTCAATGTGTGCACTCAACTTCCAGAGTTAAACCCGTGTGTGGATTCAGCAGTCTGCAAACACTTTCTCTGCAGAGTCCCAAAACAGGCGTTTTCAGCCCATTACCGGCATATGGAAGAAAGAGCAGTAAGCACAGGGAAATATCTGCTTCTAAATCCAAAACGCAGCTATCTAACAGAACGGTTGTCAATGTGTGCACTCAACTTCCAGAGTTAAACCCGTGTGTGGATTCAGCAGTCTGCAAACACTTTCTCTGCAGAGTCCCAAAACAGGCGTTTTCAGCCCATTACCGGCATATGGAAGAAACAGCAGTAAGCGCAGGGAAATATCTGCTTCTAAATCCAAAACGCAGCTATCTAACAGAACGGTTGTCAATGTGTGCACTCAACTTCCAGAGTTAAACCCGTGTGTGGATTCAGCAGTCTGCAAACACTTTCTGTGCAGAGTCCCAAAACAGGCGTTTTCAGCCCATTACCGGCCTATGGAAGAAACAGCAGTAAGCACAGGGAAATATCTGCTTCTAAATCCAAAACGCAGCTATCTAACAGAACGGTTGTCAATGTGTGCACTCAGCTTCCAGAGTTAAACCCGTGTGTGGATTCAGCAGTCTGCAAACACTTTCTCTGCAGAGTCCCAAAACAGGCGTTTTCAGCCCATTACCGGCATATGGAAGAAACAGCAGTAAGCACAGGGAAATATCTGCTTCTAAATCCAAAACGCAGCTATCTAACAGAACGGTTGTCAATGTGTGCACTCAACTTCCAGAGTTAAACCCGTGTGTGGATTCAGCAGTCTGCAAACACTTTCTCTGCAGAGTCCCAAAACAGGCGTTTTCAGCCCATTACCGGCATATGGAAGAAACAGCAGTAAGCACAGGGAAATATCTGCTTCTAAATCCAAAACGCAGCTATCTAACGGAACGGTTGTCAATGTGTGCACTCAACTTCCAGAGTTAAACCCCTGTGTGGATTCAGCAGTCTGCAAACACTTTCTCTGCAGAGTCCCAAAACAGGCGTTTTCAGCCCATTACCGGCATATGGAAGAAACAGCAGTAAGCACAGGGAAATATCTGGTTCTAAAATCCAAAACGCAGCTATCTAACAGAACGGTGGTCAATGTGTGCACTCAACTTCCAGAGTTAAACCCGTGTGTGGATTCAGCAGTCTGCAAACACTTTCTCTGCAGAGTCCCAAAACAGGCGTTTTCAGCCCATTACCGGCATATGGAAGAAACAGCAGTAAGCACAGGGAAATATCTGCTTCTAAATCCAAAACGCAGCTATCTAACAGAACGGTTGTCAATGTGTGCACTCAACTTCCAGAGTTAAACCCGTGTGTGGATTCAGCAGTCTGCAAACACTTTCTCTGCAGAGTCCCAAAACAGGCGTTTTCAGCCCATTATCGGCATATGGAAGAAACAGCAGTAAGCACAGGGAAATATCTGCTTCTAAATCCAAAACGCAGCTATCTAACAGAACGGTTGTCAATGTGTGCACTCAACTTCCAGAGTTAAACCCCTGTGTGGATTCAGCAGTCTGCAAACACTTTCTCTGCAGAGTCCCAAAACAGGCGTTTTCAGCCCATTACCGGCATATGGAAGAAACAGCAGTAAGCAGTAAGCACAGGGAAATATCTGGTTCTAAATCCAAAACGCAGCTATCTAACAGAACGGTGGTCAATGTGTGCACTCAACTTCCAGAGTTAAACCCGTGTGTGGATTCAGCAGTCTGCAAACACTTTCTCTGCAGAGTCCCAAAACAGGCGTTTTCAGCCCATTACCGGCATATGGAAGAAACAGCAGTAAGCACAGGGAAATATCTGCTTCTAAATCCAAAACGCAGCTATCTAACAGAATGGTTGTCAATGTGTGCACTCAACTTCCAGAGTTAAACCCGTGTGTGGATTCAGCAGTCTGCAAACACTTTCTCTGCAGAGTCCCAAGACAGGCGTTTTCAGCCCATTACCGGCATATGGAAGAAACAGCAGTAAGCACAGGGAAATATCTGCTTCTAAATCCAAAACGCAGCTATCTAACAGAACGGTTGTCAATGTGTGCACTCAACTTCCAGAGTTAAACCCGTGTGTGGATTCAGCAGTCTGCAAACACTTTCTCTGCAGAGTCCCAAAACAGGCGTTTTCAGCCCATTACCGGCATATGGAAGAAACAGCAGTAACCACAGGGAAATATCTGCTTCTAAATCCAAAACGCAGCTACCTAACAGAACGGTTGTCAATGTGTGCACTCAACTTCCAGAGTTAAACCCGTGTGTGGATTCAGCAGTCTGCAAACACTTTCTCTGCAGAGTCCCAAAACAGGCGTTTTCAGCCCATTACCGGCATATGGAAGAAACAGCAGTAAGCACAGGGAAATATCTGCTTCTAAATCCAAAACGCAGCTATCTAACAGAACGGTTGTCAATGTGTGCACTCAACTTCCAGAGTTAAACCCGTGTGTGGATTCAGCAGTCTGCAAACACTTTCTCTGCAGAGTCCCAAAACAGGCGTTTTCAGCCCATTACCGGCATATGGAAGAAACAGCAGTAAGCGCAGGGAAATATCTGCTTCTAAATCCAAAACGCAGCTATCTAACAGAACGGTTGTCAATGTGTGCACTCAACTTCCAGAGTTAAACCCGTGTGTGGATTCAGCAGTCTGCAAACACTTTCTGTGCAGAGTCCCAAAACAGGCGTTTTCAGCCCATTACCGGCCTATGGAAGAAACAGCAGTAAGCACAGGGAAATATCTGCTTCTAAATCCAAAACGCAGCTATCTAACAGAACGGTTGTCAATGTGTGCACTCAGCTTCCAGAGTTAAACCCGTGTGTGGATTCAGCAGTCTGCAAACACTTTCTCTGCAGAGTCCCAAAACAGGCGTTTTCAGCCCATTACCGGCATATGGAAGAAACAGCAGTAAGCACAGGGAAATATCTGCTTCTAAATCCAAAACGCAGCTATCTAACAGAACGGTTGTCAATGTGTGCACTCAACTTCCAGAGTTAAACCCGTGTGTGGATTCAGCAGTCTGCAAACACTTTCTCTGCAGAGTCCCAAAACAGGCGTTTTCAGCCCATTACCGGCATATGGAAGAAACAGCAGTAAGCACAGGGAAATATCTGCTTCTAAATCCAAAAACGCAGCTATCTAACGGAACGGTTGTCAATGTGTGCACTCAACTTCCAGAGTTAAACCCCTGTGTGGATTCAGCAGTCTGCAAACACTTTCTCTGCAGAGTCCCAAAACAGGCGTTTTCAGCCCATTACCGGCATATGGAAGAAACAGCAGTAAGCACAGGGAAATATCTGGTTCTAAATCCAAAACGCAGCTATCTAACAGAACGGTGGTCAATGTGTGCACTCAACTTCCAGAGTTAAACCCGTGTGTGGATTCAGCAGTCTGCAAACACTTTCTCTGCAGAGTCCCAAAACAGGCGTTTTCAGCCCATTACCGGCATATGGAAGAAACAGCAGTAAGCACAGGGAAATATCTGCTTCTAAATCCAAAACGCAGCTATCTAACAGAACGGTTGTCAATGTGTGCACTCAACTTCCAGAGTTAAACCCGTGTGTGGATTCAGCAGTCTGCAAACACTTTCTCTGCAGAGTCCCAAAACAGGCGTTTTCAGCCCATTACCGGCATATGGAAGAAACAGCAGTAAGCACAGGGAAATATCTGCTTCTAAATCCAAAACGCAGCTATCTAACGGAACGGTTGTCAATGTGTGCACTCAACTTCCAGAGTTAAACCCCTGTGTGGATTCAGCAGTCTGCAAACACTTTCTCTGCAGAGTCCCAAAACAGGCGTTTTCAGCCCATTACCGGCATATGGAAGAAACAGCAGTAAGCACAGGGAAATATCTGGTTCTAAATCCAAAACGCAGCTATCTAACAGAACGGTGGTCAATGTGTGCACTCAACTTCCAGAGTTAAACCCGTGTGTGGATTCAGCAGTCTGCAAACACTTTCTCTGCAGAGTCCCAAAACAGGCGTTTTCAGCCCATTACCGGCATATGGAAGAAACAGCAGTAAGCACAGGGAAATATCTGCTTCTAAATCCAAAACGCAGCTACCTAACAGAACGGTTGTCAATGTGGGCACTCAACTTCCAGAATGAAACCCGCGTGTGGATTCAGCAGTCTGCAAACTCTTTCTCTGCAGAGTCCCAAAACAGGTGTTTTCAGCCCATTACCGGCATATGGAAGAAACAGCAGTAAGCACAGGGAAATATCTGCTTCTAAATCCAAAATGCAACTATCTAACAGAACGGTTGTCAATGTGTGCACTCAACTTCCAGAGTTAAACCCGTGTGTGGATTCAGCAGTCTGCAAACACTTTCTGTGCAGAGTCCCAAGACAGGCGTTTTCAGCCCTTTACCGGCATATGGAAGAAACAGCAGTAAGCACAGGGTAATATCTGCTTCTAAATCCAAAACGCAGCTATCTAACAGAACGGTTGTCAATGTGTGCACTCAACTTCCAGAGTTAAACCCGTGTGTGGATTCAGCAGTCTGCAAACACTTTCTCTGCAGAGTCCCAAAACAGGCGTTTTCAGCCCATTACCGGCATATGGAAGAAACAGCAGTAAGCACAGGGAAATATCTGCTTCTAAATCCAAAACGCAGCTATCTAACAGAACGGTTGTCAATGTGTGCACTCAACTTCCAGAGTTAAACCCGTGTGTGGATTCAGCAGTCTGCAAACACTTTCTCTGCAGAGTCCCAAAACAGGCGTTTTCAGCCCATTACCGGCATATGGAAGAAACAGCAGTAAGCACAGGGAAAGATCTGCTTCTAAATCCAAAACGCAGGTACCTAACAGAACGGTTGTCAATGTGTGCACTCAACTTCCAGAGATAAACCTGTGTGTGGATTCAGCAGTCTGCAAACACTTTCTCTGCAGAGTCCCAAAACAGGCGTTTTCAGCCCATTACCGGCATATGGAAGAAACAGCAGTAAGCACAGGGAAATATCTGCTTCTAAATCCAAAACGCAGCTATCTAACAGAATGGTTGTCAATGTGTGCACTCAACTTCCAGAGTTAAACCCGTGTGTGGATTCAGCAGTCTGCAAACACTTTCTCTGCAGAGTCCCAAGACAGGCGTTTTCAGCCCATTACCGGCATATGGAAGAAACAGCAGTAAGCACAGGGAAATATCTGCTTCTAAATCCAAAACGCAGCTATCTAACAGAACGGTTGTCAATGTGTGCACTCAACTTCCAGAGTTAAACCCGTGTGTGGATTCAGCAGTCTGCAAACACTTTCTCTGCAGAGTCCCAAAACAGGCGTTTTCAGCCCATTACCGGCATATGGAAGAAACAGCAGTAACCACAGGGAAATATCTGCTTCTAAATCCAAAACGCAGCTACCTAACAGAACGGTTGTCAATGTGTGCACTCAACTTCCAGAGTTAAACCCGTGTGTGGATTCAGCAGTCTGCAAACACTTTCTCTGCAGAGTCCCAAAACAGGCGTTTTCAGCCCATTACCGGCATATAGAAGAAACAGCAGTAAGCACAGGGAAATATCTGCTTCTAAATCCAAAACGCAGCTATCTAACAGAACGGTTGTCAATGTGTGCACTCAACTTCCAGAGTTAAACCCGTGTGTGGATTCAGCAGTCTGCAAACACTTTCTCTGCAGAGTCCCAAAACAGGCGTTTTCAGCCCATTACCGGCATATGGAAGAAACAGCAGTAAGCGCAGGGAAATATCTGCTTCTAAATCCAAAACGCAGCTATCTAACAGAACGGTTGTCAATGTGTGCACTCAACTTCCAGAGTTAAACCCGTGTGTGGATTCAGCAGTCTGCAAACACTTTCTGTGCAGAGTCCCAAAACAGGCGTTTTCAGCCCATTACCGGCCTATGGAAGAAACAGCAGTAAGCACAGGGAAATATCTGCTTCTAAATCCAAAACGCAGCTATCTAACAGAACGGTTGTCAATGTGTGCACTCAACTTCCAGAGTTAAACCCGTGTGTGGATTCAGCAGTCTGCAAACACTTTCTCTGCAGAGTCCCAAAACAGGCGTTTTCAGCCCATTACCGGCATATGGAAGAAACAGCAGTAAGCACAGGCAAATATCTGCTTCTAAATCCAAAAAGCAGCTATCTAACAGAACGGTTGTCAATGTGTGCACTCAACTTCCAGCGTTAAACCCGTGTGTGGATTCAGCAGTCTGCAAACACTTTCTCTGCAGAGTCCCAAAACAGGCGTTTTCAGCCCATTACCGGCATATGGAAGAAACAGCAGTAAGCACAGGGAAATATCTGCTTCTAAATCCAAAACGCAGCTATCTAACAGAACGGTTGTCAATGTGTGCACTCAACTTCCAGAGTTAAACCCCTGTGTGGATTCAGCAGTCTGCAAACACTTTCTCTGCAGAGTCCCAAAACAGGCGTTTTCAGCCCATTACCGGCATATGGAAGAAACAGCAGTAAGCACAGGGAAATATCTGGTTCTAAATCCAAAACGCAGCTATCTAACAGAACGGTGGTCAATGTGTGCACTCAACTTCCAGAGTTAAACCCGTGTGTGGATTCAGCAGTCTGCAAACACTTTCTCTGCAGAGTCCCAAAACAGGTGTTTTCAGCCCATTACCGGCATATGGAAGAAACAGCAGTAAGCACAGGGAAATATCTGCTTCTAAATCGAAAACGCAGCTATCTAACAGAACGGTTGTCAATGTGTGCACTCAACTTCCAGAGTTAAACCCGTGTGTGGAATCAGCAGTCTGCAAACACTTTCTCTGCAGAGTCCCAAAACAGGCGTTTTCAGCCCATTACCGGCATATGGAAAAAACAGCAGTAAGCACAGGGAAATATCTGCTTCTAAATCCAAAACACAGCTATCTAAAAGAACGGTTGTCAATGTGTGCACTCAACTTCCAGAGTTAAACCCGTGTGTGGATTCAGCAGTCTGCAAACACTTTCTCTGCAGACTCCCAAAACAGGCGTTTTCAGCCCATTACCGGCATATGGAAGAAACAGCAGTAAGCACAGGGAAATATCTGCTTCTAAATCCAAAACGCAGATATCTAACAGAACGGTTGTCAATGTGTGCACTCAACTTCCAGAGTTAAACCCGTGTGTGGATTCAGCAGTCTGCAAACACTTTCTCTGCAGAGTCCCAAAACAGGCGTTTTCAGCCCATTACCGACATATGGAAGAAACAGCAGTAAGCACAGGGAAATATCTGCTTCTAAATCCAAAACGCAGCTATCTAACAGAACGGTTGTCAATGTGTGCACTCAACTTCCAGAGTTAAACCCGTGTGTGGATTCAGCAGTCTGCAAACTCTTTCTCTGCAGAGTCCCAAAACAGGCATTTTCAGCCCATTACCGGCATATGGAAGAAACAGCAGTAAGCACAGGGAAATATCTGCTTCTAAAAGCAAAACGCAGCTATCTAACAGAACGGTTGTCAATGTGTGCACTCAACTTCCAGAGTTAAACCCGTGTGTGGATTCAGCAGTCTGCAAACACTTTCTCTGCAGAGTCCCAAAACAGGCGTTTTCAGCCCATTACCGGCATATGGAAGAAACAGCAGTAAGCACAGGGAAATATCTGCTTCTAAATCCAAAACGCAGCTATCTAACAGAACGGTTGTCAATGTGTGCACTGAACTTCCAGAGTTAAACCCGTGTGTGGATTCAGCAGTCTGCAAACACTTTCTCTGCAGAGTCCCAAAACAGGCGTTTTCAGCCCATTACCGGCATACGGAAGAAACAGCAGTAAGCACAGGGAAATATCTGCTTCTAAATCCAAACGCAGCTATCTAACAGAACGGTTGTCAATGTGTGCACTCAACTTCCAGAGTTAAACCCGTGTGTGGATTCAGCAGTCTGCAAACACTTTCTCTGCAGACTCCCAAAACAGGCGTTTTCAGCCCATTGACGTCATACAGAAGAAACAGCTGTAAGCACAGGGAAATATCTGCTTCTAAATCCAAAACGCAGCTACCTAACAGAAAGGTTGTCAATGTGTGCACTCAACTTCCAGAGTTAAACCCGTGTGTGGATTCAGCAGTCTGCAAACACTTTCTCTGCAGAGTCCCAAAACAGGCGTTTTCAGCCCATTACCGGCATATGGAAGAAACAGCAGTAAGCACAGGGAAATATCTGCTTCTAAATCCAAAACGCAGCTACCTAACAGAACGGTTGTCAATGTGGGCACTCAACTTCCAGAATGAAACCCGTGTGTGGATTCAGCAGTCTGCAAACACTTTCTCTGCAGAGTCCCAATACAGGCGTTTTCAGCCCATTACCGGCATATGGAAGAAACAGCAGTAAGCACAGGGAAATATCTGCTTCTAAATCCAAAACGCAGCTACCTAACAGAACGGTTGTCAATGTGTGCACTCAACTTCCAGAGTTAAACCCGTGTGTGGATTCAGCAGTCTGCAAACACTTTCTCTGCAGAGTCCCAAAACAGGCGTTTTCAGCCCATTACCGGCATATGGAAGAAACAGCAGTAACCACAGGGAAATATCTGCTTCTAAATCCAAAACGCAGCTACCTAACAGAACGGTTGTCAATGTGTGCACTCAACTTCCAGAGTTAAACCCGTGTGTGGATTCAGCAGTCTGCAAACACTTTCTCTGCAGAGTCCCAAAACAGGCGTTTTCAGCCCATTACCGGCATATGGAAGAAACAGCAGTAAGCACAGGGAAATATCTGCTTCTAAATCCAAAACGCAGCTATCTAACAGAACGGTTGTCAATGTGTGCACTCAACTTCCAGAGTTAAACCCGTGTGTGGATTCAGCAGTCTGCAAACACTTTCTGTGCAGAGTCCCAAAACAGGCGTTTTCAGCCCATTACCGGCCTATGGAAGAAACAGCAGAAAGCACAGGGAAATATCTGCTTCTAAATCCAAAACGCAGCTATCTAACAGAACGGTTGTCAATGTGTGCACTCAACTTCCAGAGTTAAACCCGTGTGTGGATTCAGCAGTCTGCAAACACTTTCTGTGCAGAGTCCCAAAACAGGCGTTTTCAGCCCATTACCGGCCTATGGAAGAAACAGCAGTAAGCACAGGGAAATATCTGCTTCTAAATCCAAAACACAGCTATCTAACAGAACGGTTGTCAATGTGTGCACTCAACTTCCAGAGTTAAACCCGTGTGTGGATTCAGCAGTCTGCAAACACTTTCTCTGCAGAGTCCCAAGACAGGCGTTTTCAGCCCATTACCGGCATATGGAAGAAACAGCAGTAAGCACAGGGAAATATCTGCTTCTAAATCCAAACCGCAGCTATCTAACAGAACGGTTGTCAATGTGTGCACTCAACTTCCAGAGTTAAACCCGTGTGTGGATTCAGCAGTCTGCAAACACTTTCTCTGCAGAGTCCCAAAACAGGCGTTTTCAGCCCATTACCGGCATATGGAAGAAACAGCAGTAAGCACAGGGAAATATCTGCTTCTAAATCGAAAACGCAGCTATCTAACAGAACGGTTTTCAATGTGTGCACTCAACTTCCAGAGTTAAACCCGTGTGTGGATTCAGCAGTCTGCAAACACTTTCTCTGCAGAGTCCCAAAACAGGCGTTTTCAGCCCATTACCGGCATATGGAAGAAACAGCAGTAAGCACAGGGAAATATCTGCTTCTAAATCCAAAACGCAGCTATCTAACAGAACGGTTGTCAATGTGTGCACTCAACTTCCAGAGTTAAACCCGTGTGTGGATTCAGCAGTCTGCAAACACTTTCTCTGCAGAGTCCCAAAACAGGTGTTTTCAGCCCATTACCGGCATATGGAAGAAACAGCAGTAAGCACAGGGAAATATCTGCTTCTAAATCGAAAACGCAGCTATCTAACAGAACGGTTGTCAATGTGTTCACTCAACTTCCAGAGTTAAACCCGTGTGTGGAATCAGCAGTCTGCAAACACTTTCTCTGCAGAGTCCCAAAACAGGCGTTTTCAGCCCATTACCGGCATATGGAAAAAACAGCAGTAAGCACAGGGAAATATCTGCTTCTAAATCCAAAACACAGCTATCTAAAAGAACGGTTGTCAATGTGTGCACTCAACTTCCAGAGTTAAACCCGTGTGTGGATTCAGCAGTCTGCAAACACTTTCTCTGCAGACTCCCAAAACAGGCGTTTTCAGCCCATTACCGGCATATGGAAGAAACAGCAGTAAGCACAGGGAAATATCTGCTTCTAAATCCAAAACGCAGCTATGTAACAGAACGTTTGTCAATGTGTGCACTCAACTTCCAGAGTTAAACCCGGGTGTGGATTCAGCAGTCTGCAAACACTTTCTCTGCAGAGTCCCAAAACAGGCGTCTTCAGCCCATTACCGGCATATGGAAGAAACAGCTGTAAGCACAGGGAAATATCTGCTTCTAAATCCAAAACGCAGCTATCTAACAGAACGGTTGTCAATGTGTGCACTCAACTTCCAGAGTTAAACCCGTGTGTGGATTCAGCAGTCTGCAAACTCTTTCTCTGCAGAGTCCCAAAACAGGCATTTTCAGCCCATTACCGGCATATGGAAGAAACAGCAGTAAGCACAGGGAAATATCTGCTTCTAAAAACAAAACGCAGCTATCTAACAGAACGGTTGTCAATGTGTGCACTCAACTTCCAGAGTTAAACCCGTGTGTGGATTCAGCAGTCTGCAAACACTTTCTCTGCAGAGTCCCAAAACAGGCGTTTTCAGCCCATTACCGGCATATGGAAGAAACAGCAGTAAGCACAGGGAAATATCTGCTTCTAAATCCAAAACGCAGCTATCTAGCAGAACGGTGGTCAATGTGTGCACTGAACTTCCAGAGTTAAACCCGTGTGTGGATTCAGCAGTCTGCAAACACTTTCTCTGCAGAGTCCCAAAACAGGCGTTTTCAGCCCATTACCGGCATACGGAAGAAACAGCAGTAAGCACAGGGAAATATCTGCTTCTAAATCCAAAACGCAGCTATCTAACAGAACGGTTGTCAATGTGTGCACTCAACTTCCAGAGTTAAACCCGTGTGTGGATTCAGCAGTCTGCAAACACTTTCTCTGCAGAGTCCCAAAACAGGCGTTTTCAGCCCATTGACGTCATACAGAAGAAACAGCTGTAAGCACAGGGAAATATCTGCTTCTAAATCCAAAACGCAGCTACCTAACAGAACGGTTGTCAATGTGTGCACTCAACTTCCAGAGTTAAACCCGTGTGTGGATTCAGCAGTCTGCAAACACTTTCTGTGCAGAGTCCCAAAACAGGCGTTTTCAGCCCATTACCGGCATATGGAAGAAACAGCAGTAAGCACAGGGAAATATCTGCTTCTAAATCCAAAACGCAGCTACCTAACAGAACGGTTGTCAATGTGGGCACTCAACTTCCAGAATGAAACCCGTGTGTGGATTCAGCAGTCTGCAAACTCTTTCTCTGCAGAGTCCCAAAACAGGTGTTTTCAGCCCATTACCGGCATATGGAAGAAACAGCAGTAAGCACAGGGAAATATCTGCTTCTAAATCCAAAATGCAGCTATCTAACAGAACGGTTGTCAATGTGTGCACTCAACTTCCAGAGTTAAACCCGTGTGTGGATTCAGCAGTCTGCAAACACTTTCTGTGCAGAGTCCCAAGACAGGCGTTTTCAGCCCTTTACCGGCATATGGAAGAAACAGCAGTAAGCACAGGGAAATATCTGCTTCTAAATCCAAAACGCAGCTATCTAACAGAACGATTGTCAATGTGTGCACTCAACTTCCAGAGTTAAACCCGTGTGTGGATTCAGCAGTCTGCAAACACTTTCTCTGCAGAGTCCCAAAACAGGCGTTTTCAGCCCATTACCGGCATATGGAAGAAACAGCAGTAAGCACAGGGAAATATCTGCTTCTAAATCCAAAACGCAGCTATCTAACAGAACGGTTGTCAATGTGTGCACTCAACTTCCAGAGTTAAACCCGTGTGTGGATTCAGCAGTCTGCAAACACTTTCTCTGCAGAGTCCCAAAACAGGCGTTTTCAGCCCATTACCGGCATATGGAAGAAACAGCAGTAAGCACAGGGAAATATCTGCTTCTAAATCCAAAACGCAGCTATCTAACAGAACGGTTGTCAATGTGTGCACTCAACTTCCAGAGTTAAACCCGTGTGTGGATTCAGCAGTCTGCAAACACTTTCTCTGCAGAGTCCCAAAACAGGCGTTTTCAGCCCATTACCGGCATATGGAAGAAACAGCAGTAAGCACAGGGAAATATCTGCTTCTAAATCCAAAACGCAGCTATCTAACAGAACGGTTGTCAATGTGTGCACTCAACTTCCAGAGTTAAACCCGTGTGTGGATTCAGCAGTCTGCAAACACTTTCTCTGCAGAGTCCCAAAACAGGCGTTTTCAGCCCATTACCGGCATATGGAAGAAACAGCAGTAAGCACAGGGAAATATCTGCTTCTAAATCCAAAACGCAGCTATCTAACAGAACGGTTGTCAATGTGTGCACTCAACTTCCAGAGTTAAACCCGTGTGTGGATTCAGCAGTCTGCAAACACTTTCTGTGCAGAGTCCCAAAACAGGCGTTTTCAGCCCATTACCGGCCTATGGAAGAAACAGCAGTAAGCACAGGGAAATATCTGCTTCTAAATCCAAAACGCAGCTATCTAACAGAACGGTTGTCAATGTGTGCACTCAACTTCCAGAGTTAAACCCGTGTGTGGATTCAGCAGTCTGCAAACACTTTCTCTGCAGAGTCCCAAGACAGGCGTTTTCAGCCCATTACCGGCATATGGAAGAAACAGCAGTAAGCACAGGGAAATATCTGCTTCTAAATCCAAAACGCAGCTATCTAACAGAACGGTTGTCAATGTGTGCACTCAACTTCCAGAGTTAAACCCGTGTGTGGATTCAGCAGTCTGCAAACACTTTCTCTGCAGAGTCCCAAAACAGGCGTTTTCAGCCCATTACCGGCATATGGAAGAAACAGCAGTAAGCACAGGGAAATATCTGCTTCTAAATCCAAAAAGCAGCTATCTAACAGAACGGTTGTCAATGTGTGCACTCAACTTCCAGAGTTAAACCCGTGTGTGGATTCAGCAGTCTGCAAACACTTTCTATGCAGAGTCCCAAAACACGCGTTCTCAGCCCATTACCGGCATATGGAAGAAACAGCAGTAAGCACAGGGAAATATCTGCTTCTAAATCCAAAACGCAGCTATCTAACAGAACGGTTGTCAATGTGTGCACTCAACTTCCAGAGTTAAACCCGTGTGTGGATTCAGCAGTCTGCAAACACTTTCTCTGCAGAGTCCCAAAACAGGCGTTTTCAGCCCATTACCGGCATATGCAAGAAACAGAAGTAAGCACAGGGAAATATCTGCTTCTAAATCCAAAACGCAGCTATCTAACAGAACGGTTGTCAATGTGTGCACTCAACTTCCAGAGTTCAACCCGTGTGTGGATTCAGCAGTCTGCAAACTCTTTCTCTGCAGATTCCCAAAACAGGCGTTTTCAGCCCATTACCGGCATATGGAAGAAACAGCAGTAAGCACAGGGAAATATCTGCTTCTAAATCCAAAACGCAGGTACCTAACAGAACGGTTGTCAATGTGTGCACTCAACTTCCAGAGTTAAACCCGTGTGTGGATTCAGCAGTCTGCAAACACTTTCTCTGCAGACTCCCAAAACAGGCGTTTTCAGCCCATTACCGGCATAAGGAAGAAACAGCAGTAAGCACAGGGAAATATCTGCTTCTAAATCCAAAACGCAGCTATCTAACAGAACGGTTGTCAATGTGTGCACTCAACTTCCAGAGTTAAACCCGTGTGTGGATTCAGCAGTCTGCAAACACTTTCTCTGCAGAGTCCCAAAACAGGCGTTTTCAGCCCATTACCGGCATATGGAAGAAACAGCAGTAAGCACAGGGAAATATCTGCTTCTAAATCCAAAACGCAGCTATCTAACAGAACGGTTGTCAATGTGTGCACTGTACTTCCAGAGTTAAACCCGTGTGTGGATTCAGCAGTCTGCAAACACTTTCTCTGCAGAGTCCCAAAACAGGCGTTTTCAGCCCATTACCGGCATATGGAAGAAACAGCAGTAAGCACAGGGAAATATCTGCTTCTAAATCCAAAACGCAGCTATCTAACAGAACGGTTGTCAATGTGTGCACTCAACTTCCAGAGTTAAACCCGTGTGTGGATTCAGCAGTCTGCAAACACTTTCTCTGCAGAGTCCCAAAACACGCGTTTTCAGCCCATTACCGGCATATGGAAGAAACAGCAGTAAGCACAGGGAAATATCTGCTTCTAAATCCAAAACGCAGCTATCTAACAGAACGATTGTCAATGTGTGCACTCAACTTCCAGAGTTAAACCCCTGTGTGGATTCAGCAGTCTGCAAACACTTTCTCTGCAGAGTCCCAAAACAGGCGTTTTCAGCCCATTACCGGCATATGGAAGAAACAGCAGTAAGCACAGGGAAATATCTGCTTCTAAATCCAAAACGCAGCTATCTAACAGAACGGTTGTCAATGTGTGCAATCAACTTCCAGAGTTAAACCCGTGTGTGGATTCAGCAGTCTGCAAACACTTTCTCTGCAGAGTCCCAAAACAGGCGTTTTCAGCCCATTACCGGCATATGGAAGAAACAGCAGTAAGCACAGGGAAATATCTGCTTCTAAATCCAAAACGCAGCTATCTAACAGAACGGTTGTCAATGTGTGCACTCAACTTCCAGAGTTAAACCCGTGTGTGGATTCAGCAGTCTGCAAACACGTCCTCTGCAGAGTCCCAAAACAGGCATTTTCGGCCCATTACCGGCATATGGAAGAAACAGCAGTAAGCACAGGGAAATATCTGCTTCTAAATCCAAAACGCAGCTATCTAACAGAACGGTTGTCAATGTGTGCACTCAACTTCCAGAGTTAAACCCGTGTGTGGATTCAGCAGTCTGCAAACACTTTCTCTGCAGAGTCCCAAAACAGGCGTTTTCAGCCCATTACCGGCATATGGAAGAAACAGCAGTAAGCACAGGGAAATATCTGCTTCTAAATCCAAAACGCAGCTATCTAACAGAACGGTTGTCAATGTGTGCACTCAACTTCCAGATTTAAACCCGTGTGTGGATTCAGCAGTCTGCAAACACTTTCTCTGCAGAGTCCCAAAACAGGCGTTTTCAGCCCATTACCGGCCTATGGAAGAAACAGCAGTAAGCACAGGGAAATATCTGCTTCTAAATCCAAAATGCAGCTATCTAACAGAACGGTTGTCAATGTGTGCACTCAACTTCCAGAGTTAAACCCCTGTGTGGATTCAGCAGTCTGCAAACACTTTCTCTGCAGAGTCCCAAAACAGGCGTTTTCAGCCCATTCCCGACATATGGAAGAAACAGCAGTAACCACAGGGAAATATCTGCTTCTAAATCCAAAACGCAGCTACCTAACAGAACGGTTGTCAATGTGTGCACTCAACTTCCAGAGTTAAACCCGTGTGTGGATTCAGCAGTCTGCAAACACTTTCTGTGCAGAGTCCCAAAACAGGCGTTTTCAGCCCATTACCGGCCTATGGAAGAAACAGCAGTAAGCACAGGGAAATATCTGCTTCTAAATCCAAAACGCAGCTATCTAACAGAAAGGTTGTCAATGTGTGCACTCAACTTCCAGAGTTAAACCCGTGTGTGGATTCAGCAGTCTGCAAACACTTTCTCTGCAGAGTCCCAAGACAGGCGTTTTCAGCCCATTACCGGCATATGGAAGAAACAGCAGTAAGCACAGGGAAATATCTGCTTCTAAATCCAAAACGCAGCTATCTAACAGAACGGTTGTCAATGTGTGCACTCAACTTCCAGAGTTAAACCCGTGTGTGGATTCAGCAGTCTGCAAACACTTTCTCTGCAGAGTCCCAAAACAGGCGTTTTCAGCCCATTACCGGCATATGGAAGAAACAGCAGTAAGCACAGGGAAATATCTGCTTCTAAATCCAAAAAGCAGCTATCTAACAGAACGGTTGTCAATGTGTGCACTCAACTTCCAGAGTTAAACCCGTGTGTGGATTCAGCAGTCTGCAAACACTTTCTCTGCAGAGTCCCAAAACACGCGTTCTCAGCCCATTACCGGCATATGGAAGAAACAGCAGTAAGCACAGGGAAATATCTGCTTCTAAATCCAAAACGCAGCTATCTAACAGAACGGTTGTCAATGTGTGCACTCAACTTCCAGAGTTAAACCCGTGTGTGGATTCAGCAGTCTGCAAACACTTTCTCTGCAGAGTCCCAAAACAGGCGTTTTCAGCCCATTACCGGCATATGCAAGAAACAGAAGTAAGCACAGGGAAATATCTGCTTCTAAATCCAAAACGCAGCTATCTAACAGAACGGTTGTCAATGTGTGCACTCAACTTCCAGAGTTCAACCCGTGTGTGGATTCAGCAGTCTGCAAACTCTTTCTCTGCAGATTCCCAAAACAGGCGTTTTCAGCCCATTACCGGCATATGGAAGAAACAGCAGTAAGCACAGGGAAATATCTGCTTCTAAATCCAAAACGCAAGTACCTAACAGAACGGTTGTCAATGTGTGCACTCAACTTCCAGAGTTAAACCCGTGTGTGGATTCAGCAGTCTGCAAACACTTTCTCTGCAGACTCCCAAAACAGGCGTTTTCAGCCCATTACCGGCATATGGAAGAAACAGCAGTAAGCACAGGGAAATATCTGCTTCTAAATCCAAAACGCAGCTATCTAACAGAACGGTTGTCAATGTGTGCACTCAACTTCCAGAGTTAAACCCGTGTGTGGATTCAGCAGTCTGCAAACACTTTCTCTGCAGAGTCCCAAAACAGGCGTTTTCAGCCCATTACCGGCATATGGAAGAAACAGCAGTAAGCACAGGGAAATATCTGCTTCTAAATCCAAAACGCAGCTATCTAACAGAACGGTTGTCAATGTGTGCACTCAACTTCCAGAGTTAAACCCGTGTGTGGATTCAGCAGTCTGCAAACACTTTCTCTGCAGAGTCCCAAAACAGGCGTTTTCAGCCCATTACCGGCATATGGAAGAAACAGCAGTAAGCACAGGGAAATATCTGCTTCTAAATCCAAAACGCAGCTATCTAACAGAACGGTTGTCAATGTGTGCACTCAACTTCCAGAGTTAAACCCGTGTGTGGATTCAGCAGTCTGCAAACACTTTCTGTGCAGAGTCCCAAAACAGGCGTTTTCAGCCCATTACCGGCCTATGGAAGAAACAGCAGTAAGCACAGGGAAATATCTGCTTCTAAATCCAAAACGCAGCTATCTAACAGAACGGTTGTCAATGTGTGCACTCAACTTCCAGAGTTAAACCCGTGTGTGGATTCAGCAGTCTGCAAACACTTTCTCTGCAGAGTCCCAAGACAGGCGTTTTCAGCCCATTACCGGCATATGGAAGAAACAGCAGTAAGCACAGGGAAATATCTGCTTCTAAATCCAAAACGCAGCTATCTAACAGAACGGTTGTCAATGTGTGCACTCAACTTCCAGAGTTAAACCCGTGTGTGGATTCAGCAGTCTGCAAACACTTTCTCTGCAGAGTCCCAAAACAGGCGTTTTCAGCCCATTACCGGCATATGGAAGAAACAGCAGTAAGCACAGGGAAATATCTGCTTCTAAATCCAAAAAGCAGCTATCTAACAGAACGGTTGTCAATGTGTGCACTCAACTTCCAGAGTTAAACCCGTGTGTGGATTCAGCAGTCTGCAAACACTTTCTATGCAGAGTCCCAAAACACGCGTTCTCAGCCCATTACCGGCATATGGAAGAAACAGCAGTAAGCACAGGGAAATATCTGCTTCTAAATCCAAAACGCAGCTATCTAACAGAACGGTTGTCAATGTGTGCACTCAACTTCCAGAGTTAAACCCGTGTGTGGATTCAGCAGTCTGCAAACACTTTCTCTGCAGAGTCCCAAAACAGGCGTTTTCAGCCCATTACCGGCATATGCAAGAAACAGAAGTAAGCACAGGGAAATATCTGCTTCTAAATCCAAAACGCAGCTATCTAACAGAACGGTTGTCAATGTGTGCACTCAACTTCCAGAGTTCAACCCGTGTGTGGATTCAGCAGTCTGCAAACTCTTTCTCTGCAGATTCCCAAAACAGGCGTTTTCAGCCCATTACCGGCATATGGAAGAAACAGCAGTAAGCACAGGGAAATATCTGCTTCTAAATCCAAAACGCAGGTACCTAACAGAACGGTTGTCAATGTGTGCACTCAACTTCCAGAGTTAAACCCGTGTGTGGATTCAGCAGTCTGCAAACACTTTCTCTGCAGACTCCCAAAACAGGCGTTTTCAGCCCATTACCGGCATAAGGAAGAAACAGCAGTAAGCACAGGGAAATATCTGCTTCTAAATCCAAAACGCAGCTATCTAACAGAACGGTTGTCAATGTGTGCACTCAACTTCCAGAGTTAAACCCGTGTGTGGATTCAGCAGTCTGCAAACACTTTCTCTGCAGAGTCCCAAAACAGGCGTTTTCAGCCCATTACCGGCATATGGAAGAAACAGCAGTAAGCACAGGGAAATATCTGCTTCTAAATCCAAAACGCAGCTATCTAACAGAACGGTTGTCAATGTGTGCACTGTACTTCCAGAGTTAAACCCGTGTGTGGATTCAGCAGTCTGCAAACACTTTCTCTGCAGAGTCCCAAAACAGGCGTTTTCAGCCCATTACCGGCATATGGAAGAAACAGCAGTAAGCACAGGGAAATATCTGCTTCTAAATCCAAAACGCAGCTATCTAACAGAACGGTTGTCAATGTGTGCACTCAACTTCCAGAGTTAAACCCGTGTGTGGATTCAGCAGTCTGCAAACACTTTCTCTGCAGAGTCCCAAAACACGCGTTTTCAGCCCATTACCGGCATATGGAAGAAACAGCAGTAAGCACAGGGAAATATCTGCTTCTAAATCCAAAACGCAGCTATCTAACAGAACGATTGTCAATGTGTGCACTCAACTTCCAGAGTTAAACCCCTGTGTGGATTCAGCAGTCTGCAAACACTTTCTCTGCAGAGTCCCAAAACAGGCGTTTTCAGCCCATTACCGGCATATGGAAGAAACAGCAGTAAGCACAGGGAAATATCTGCTTCTAAATCCAAAACGCAGCTATCTAACAGAACGGTTGTCAATGTGTGCAATCAACTTCCAGAGTTAAACCCGTGTGTGGATTCAGCAGTCTGCAAACACTTTCTCTGCAGAGTCCCAAAACAGGCGTTTTCAGCCCATTACCGGCATATGGAAGAAACAGCAGTAAGCACAGGGAAATATCTGCTTCTAAATCCAAAACGCAGCTATCTAACAGAACGGTTGTCAATGTGTGCACTCAACTTCCAGAGTTAAACCCGTGTGTGGATTCAGCAGTCTGCAAACACGTCCTCTGCAGAGTCCCAAAACAGGCATTTTCGGCCCATTACCGGCATATGGAAGAAACAGCAGTAAGCACAGGGAAATATCTGCTTCTAAATCCAAAACGCAGCTATCTAACAGAACGGTTGTCAATGTGTGCACTCAACTTCCAGAGTTAAACCCGTGTGTGGATTCAGCAGTCTGCAAACACTTTCTCTGCAGAGTCCCAAAACAGGCGTTTTCAGCCCATTACCGGCATATGGAAGAAACAGCAGTAAGCACAGGGAAATATCTGCTTCTAAATCCAAAACGCAGCTATCTAACAGAACGGTTGTCAATGTGTGCACTCAACTTCCAGATTTAAACCCGTGTGTGGATTCAGCAGTCTGCAAACACTTTCTCTGCAGAGTCCCAAAACAGGCGTTTTCAGCCCATTACCGGCCTATGGAAGAAACAGCAGTAAGCACAGGGAAATATCTGCTTCTAAATCCAAAATGCAGCTATCTAACAGAACGGTTGTCAATGTGTGCACTCAACTTCCAGAGTTAAACCCCTGTGTGGATTCAGCAGTCTGCAAACACTTTCTCTGCAGAGTCCCAAAACAGGCGTTTTCAGCCCATTCCCGACATATGGAAGAAACAGCAGTAACCACAGGGAAATATCTGCTTCTAAATCCAAAACGCAGCTACCTAACAGAACGGTTGTCAATGTGTGCACTCAACTTCCAGAGTTAAACCCGTGTGTGGATTCAGCAGTCTGCAAACACTTTCTGTGCAGAGTCCCAAAACAGGCGTTTTCAGCCCATTACCGGCCTATGGAAGAAACAGCAGTAAGCACAGGGAAATATCTGCTTCTAAATCCAAAACGCAGCTATCTAACAGAACGGTTGTCAATGTGTGCACTCAACTTCCAGAGTTAAACCCGTGTGTGGATTCAGCAGTCTGCAAACACTTTCTCTGCAGAGTCCCAAGACAGGCGTTTTCAGCCCATTACCGGCATATGGAAGAAACAGCAGTAAGCACAGGGAAATATCTGCTTCTAAATCCAAAACGCAGCTATCTAACAGAACGGTTGTCAATGTGTGCACTCAACTTCCAGAGTTAAACCCGTGTGTGGATTCAGCAGTCTGCAAACACTTTCTCTGCAGAGTCCCAAAACAGGCGTTTTCAGCCCATTACCGGCATATGGAAGAAACAGCAGTAAGCACAGGGAAATATCTGCTTCTAAATCCAAAAAGCAGCTATCTAACAGAACGGTTGTCAATGTGTGCACTCAACTTCCAGAGTTAAACCCGTGTGTGGATTCAGCAGTCTGCAAACACTTTCTCTGCAGAGTCCCAAAACACGCGTTCTCAGCCCATTACCGGCATATGGAAGAAACAGCAGTAAGCACAGGGAAATATCTGCTTCTAAATCCAAAACGCAGCTATCTAACAGAACGGTTGTCAATGTGTGCACTCAACTTCCAGTGTTAAACCCGTGTGTGGATTCAGCAGTCTGCAAACACTTTCTCTGCAGAGTCCCAAAACAGGCGTTTTCAGCCCATTACCGGCATATGCAAGAAACAGAAGTAAGCACAGGGAAATATCTGCTTCTAAATCCAAAACGCAGCTATCTAACAGAACGGTTGTCAATGTGTGCACTCAACTTCCAGAGTTCAACCCGTGTGTGGATTCAGCAGTCTGCAAACTCTTTCTCTGCAGATTCCCAAAACAGGCGTTTTCAGCCCATTACCGGCATATGGAAGAAACAGCAGTAAGCACAGGGAAATATCTGCTTCTAAATCCAAAACGCAAGTACCTAACAGAACGGTTGTCAATGTGTGCACTCAACTTCCAGAGTTAAACCCGTGTGTGGATTCAGCAGTCTGCAAACACTTTCTCTGCAGACTCCCAAAACAGGCGTTTTCAGCCCATTACCGGCATATGGAAGAAACAGCAGTAAGCACAGGGAAATATCTGCTTCTAAATCCAAAACGCAGCTATCTAACAGAACGGTTGTCAATGTGTGCACTCAACTTCCAGAGTTAAACCCGTGTGTGGATTCAGCAGTCTGCAAACACTTTCTCTGCAGAGTCCCAAAACAGGCGTTTTCAGCCCATTACCGGCATATGGAAGAAACAGCAGTAAGCACAGGGAAATATCTGCTTCTAAATCCAAAACGCAGCTATCTAACAGAACGGTTGTCAATGTGTGCACTGTACTTCCAGAGTTAAACCCGTGTGTGGATTCAGCAGTCTGCAAACTCTTTCTCTGCAGAGTCCCAAAACAGGCGTTTTCAGCCCATTACCGGCATATGGAAGAAACAGCAGTAAGCACAGGGAAATATCTGCTTCTAAATCCAAAACGCAGCTATCTAACAGAACGGTTGTCAATGTGTGCACTCAACTTCCAGAGTTAAACCCGTGTGTGGATTCAGCAGTCTGCAAACACTTTCTCTGCAGAGTCCCAAAACAGGCGTTTTCAGCCCATTACCGGCATATGGAAGAAACAGCAGTAAGCACAGGGAAATATCTGCTTCTAAATCCAAAACGCAGCTATCTAACAGAACGATTGTCAATGTGTGCACTCAACTTCCAGAGTTAAACCCCTGTGTGGATTCAGCAGTCTGCAAACACTTTCTCTGCAGAGTCCCAAAACAGGCGTTTTCAGCCCATTACCGGCATATGGAAGAAACAGCAGTAAGCACAGGGAAATATCTGCTTCTAAATCCAAAACGCAGCTATCTAACAGAACGGTTGTCAATGTGTGCAATCAACTTCCAGAGTTAAACCCGTGTGTGGATTCAGCAGTCTGCAAACACTTTCTCTGCAGAGTCCCAAAACAGGCGTTTTCAGCCCATTACCGGCATATGGAAGAAACAGCAGTAAGCACAGGGAAATATCTGCTTCTAAATCCAAAACGCAGCTATCTAACAGAACGGTTGTCAATGTGTGCACTCAACTTCCAGAGTTAAACCCGTGTGTGGATTCAGCAGTCTGCAAACACGTCCTCTGCAGAGTCCCAAAACAGGCATTTTCGGCCCATTACCGGCATATGGAAGAAACAGCAGTAAGCACAGGGAAATATCTGCTTCTAAATCCAAAACGCAGCTATCTAACAGAACGGTTGTCAATGTGTGCACTCAACTTCCAGAGTTAAACCCGTGTGTGGATTCAGCAGTCTGCAAACACTTTCTCTGCAGAGTCCCAAAACAGGCGTTTTCAGCCCATTACCGGCATATGGAAGAAACAGCAGTAAGCACAGGGAAATATCTGCTTCTAAATCCAAAACGCAGCTATCTAACAGAACGGTTGTCAATGTGTGCACTCAACTTCCAGAGTTAAACCCGTGTGTGGATTCAGCAGTCTGCAAACACTTTCTCTGCAGAGTCCCAAAACAGGCGTTTTCAGCCCATTACCGGCCTATGGAAGAAACAGCAGTAAGCACAGGGAAATATCTGCTTCTAAATCCAAAATGCAGCTATCTAACAGAACGGTTGTCAATGTGTGCACTCAACTTCCAGAGTTAAACCCCTGTGTGGATTCAGCAGTCTGCAAACACTTTCTCTGCAGAGTCCCAAAACAGGCGTTTTCAGCCCATTCCCGGCATATGGAAGAAACAGCAGTAACCACAGGGAAATATCTGCTTCTAAATCCAAAACGCAGCTACCTAACAGAACGGTTGTCAATGTGTGCACTCAACTTCCAGAGTTAAACCCGTGTGTGGATTCAGCAGTCTGCAAACACTTTCTCTGCAGAGTCCCAAAACAGGCGTTTTCAGCCCATTACCGGCATATGGAAGAAACAGCAGTAAGCACAGGGAAATATCTGCTTCTAAATCCAAAACGCAGCTATCTAACAGAACGGTTGTCAATGTGTGCACTCAACTTCCAGAGTTAAACCCGTGTGTGTAGTCAGCAGTCTGCAAACACTTTCTCTGCAGAGTCCCAAAACAGGCGTTTTCAGCCCATTACCGGCATATGGAAGAAACAGCAGTAAGCACAGGGAAATATCTGCTTCTAAATCCAAAACGCAGCTATCTAACAGAACGGTTGTCAATGTGTGCACTCAACTTCCAGAGTTAAACCCGTGTGTGGATTCAGCAGTCTGCAAACACTTTCACTGCAGAGTCCCAAAACAGGCGTTTTCAGCCCATTACCGGCATATGGAAGAAACAGCTGTAAGCACAGGGAAATATCTGCTTCTAAATCCAAAACGCAGCTATCTAACAGAACGGTTGTCAATGTGTGCACTCAACTTCCAGAGTTAAACCCGTGTGTGGATTCAGCAGTCTGCAAACACTTTCTCTGCAGAGTCCCAAAACAGGCGTTTTCAGCCCATTACCGGCATATGGAAGAAACAGCAGTAAGCACAGGGAAATATCTGCTTCTAAATCCAGAACGCAGCTATCTAACAGAACGGTTGTCAATGTGTGCACTCAACTTCCAGAGTTAAACCCGTGTGTGGATTCAGCAGTCTGCAAACACTTTCTGTGCAGAGTCCCAAAACAGGCGTTTTCAGCCCATTACCGGCATATGGAAGAAACAGCAGTAAGCACAGGGAAATATCTGCTTCTAAATCCAAAACGCAGCTCTCTAACAGAACGGTTGTCAATGTGTGCACTCAACTTCCGGAGTTAAACCCGTGTGTGGATTCAGCAGTCTGCAAACACTTTCTGTGCAGAGTCCCAAAACAGGCGTTTTCAGCCCATTACCGGCCTATGGAAGAAACAGCAGTAAGCACAGGGAAATATCTGCTTCTAAATCCAAAACGCAGCTCTCTAACAGAACGGTTGTCAATGTGTGCACTCAACTTCCGGAGTTAAACCTGTGTGTGGATTCAGCAGTCTGCAAACACTTTCTCTGCAGAGTCCCAAGACAGGCGTTTTCAGCCCATTACCGGCATATGGAAGAAACAGCAGTAAGCACAGGGAAATATCTGCTTCTAAATCCAAAACGCAGCTATCTAACAGAACGGTTGTCAATGTGTGCACTCAACTTCCAGAGTTAAACCCGTGTGTGGATTCAGCAGTCTGCAAACACTTTCTCTGCAGAGTCCCAAAACAGGCGTTTTCAGCCCATTACCGGCATATGGAAGAAACAGCAGTAAGCACAGTGAAATATCTGCTTCTAAATCCAAAACGCAGCTATCTAATAGAACGGTTGTCAATGTGTGCACTCAACTTCCAGAGTTAAACCCGTGTGTGGATTCAGCAGTCTGCAAACACTTTCTCTGCAGAGTCCGAAAACAGGCGTTTTCAGCCCATTACCGTCATACGGAAGAAACAGCTGTAAGCACAGGGAAATATCTGCTTCTAAATCCAAAACGCAGCTACCTAACAGAACGGTTGTCAATGTGTGCACTCAACTTCCAGAGTTAAACCCGTGTGTGGATTCAGCAGTCTGCAAACACTTTCTCTGCAGAGTCCCAAAACAGGCGTTTTCAGCCCATTACCGGCATATGGAAAAAACAGCAGTAAGCACAGGGAAATATCTGCTTCTAAATCCAAAACGCAGCTACCTAACAGAACGGTTGTCAATGTGGGCACTCAACTTCCAGAATGAAACCCGTGTGTGGATTCAGCAGTCTGCAAACTCATTCTCTGCAGAGTCCCAAAACAGGTGTTTTCAGCCCATTACCGGCCTATGGAAGAAACAGCAGTAAGCACAGGGAAATATCTGCTTCTAAATCCAAAACGCAGCTATCTAACAGAACGGTTGTCAATGTGTGCACTCAACTTCCAGAGTTAAACCCGTGTGTGGATTCAGCAGTCTGCAAACACTTTCTCTGCAGAGTCCCAAAACAGGCGTTTTCAGCCCTTTACCGGCATAAGGAAGAAACAGCAGTAAGCACAGGGAAATATCTGCTTCTAAATCCAAAACGCAGCTATCTAACAGAACGGTTGTCAATGTGTGCACTCAACTTCCAGAGTTAAACCCGTGTGTGGATTCAGCAGTCTGCAAACACTTTCTCTGCAGAGTCCCAAAACAGGCGTTTTCAGCCCATTACCGGCATATGGAAGAAACAGCACTAAGCACAGGGAAATATCTGCTTCTAAATCCAAAACGCAGCTATCTAACAGAACGGTTGTCAATGTGTGCACTGTACTTCCAGAGTTAAACCCGTGTGTGGATTCAGCAGTCTGCAAACACTTTCTCTGCAGAGTCCCAAAACAGGCGTTTTCAGCCCATTACCGGCATATGGAAGAAACAGCAGTAAGCACAGGGAAATATCTGCTTCTAAATCCAAAATGCAGCTATCTAACAGAACGGTTGTCAATGTGTGCACTCAACTTCCAGAGTTAAACCCGTGTGTGGATTCAGCAGTCTGCAAACACATTCTGTGCAGAGTCCCAAGACAGGCATTTTCAGCCCATTACCGGCATATGGAAGAAACAGCAGTAAGCACAGGGAAATATCTGCTTCTAAATCCAAAACGCAGCTATCTAACAGAACGGTTGTCAATGTGTGCACTCAACTTCCAGAGTTAAACCCGTGTGTGGATTCAGCAGTCTGCAAACACTTTCTCTGCAGAGTCCCAAAACAGGCGTTTTCAGCCCATTACCGGCATATGCAAGAAACAGAAGTAAGCACAGGGAAATATCTGCTTCTAAATCCAAAACGCAGCTATCAAACAGAACGGTTGTCAATGTGTGCACTCAACTTCCAGAGTTCAACCCGTGTGTGGATTCAGCAGTCTGCAAACTCTTTCTCTACAGAGTCCCAAAACAGGCGTTTTCAGCCCATTACCGGCATATGGAAGAAACAGCAGTAAGCACAGGGAAATATCTGCTTCTAAATCCAAAACGCAGGTACCTAACAGAACGGTTGTCAATGTGTGCACTCAACTTCCAGAGTTAAACCCGTGTGTGGATTCAGCAGTCTGCAAACACTTTCTCTGCAGACTCCCAAAACAGGCGTTTTCAGCCCTTTACCGGCATATGGAAGAAACAGCAGTAAGCACAGGGAACTATCTGCTTCTAAATCCAAAACGCAGCTGTCTAACAGAACGGTTGTCAAGGTGTGCACTCAACTTCCAGAGTTAAACCCGTGTGTGGATTCAGCAGTCTGCAAACACTTTCTCTGCAGAGTCCCAAAACAGGGCGTTTTCAGCCCATTACCGGCATATGGAAGAAACAGCAGTAAGCACAGGGAAATATCTGCTTATAAATCCAAAACGCAGCTATCTAACAGAACGGTTGTCAATGTGTGCACTCAACTTCCAGAGTTAAACCCGTGTGTGGATTCAGCAGTCTGCAAACACTTTCTGTGCAGAGTCCCAAGACAGGCGTTTTCAGCCCATTACCGGCATATGGAAGAAACAGCAGTAAGCACAGGGAAATATCTGCTTCTAAATCCAAAACGCAGCTATCTAACAGAACGGTTGTCAATGTGTGCACTCAACTTCCAGAGTTAAACCCGTGTGTGGATTCAGCAGTCTGCAAACACTTTCTGTGCAGAGTCCCAAAACAGGCGTTTTCAGCCCATTACCGGCATATGGAAGAAACAGCAGTAAGCACAGGGAAATATCTGCTTCTAAATCCAAAACGCAGCTATCTAACAGAACGGTTGTCAATGTGTGCACTCAACTTCCAGAGTTAAACCCGTGTGTGGATTCAGCAGTCTGCAAACACTTTCTCTGCAGAGTCCCAAAACAGGCGTTTTCAGCCCATTACCGGCATACGGAAGAAACAGCTGTAAGCACAGGGAAATATCTGCTTCTAAATCCAAAACGCAGCTACCTAACAGAACGGTTTTCAATGTGTGCACTCAACTTCCAGAGTTAAAACCCGTGTGGATTCAGTAGTCTGCAAACAATTTCTCTGCAGATTCCCAAAACAGGCGTTTTCAGCCCATTACCGGCATATGGAAGAAACAGCAGTAAGCACAGGGAAATATCTGCTTCTAAATCCAAAACGCAGTTATCTAACAGCACGGTTGTCAATGTGTGCACTCAGCTTCCAGAGTTAAACCCGTGTGTGGATTCAGCAGTCTGCAAACACTTTCTGTGCAGAGTCCCAAGACAGGCGTTTTCAGCCCATTACCGGCATAAGGAAGAAACAGCAGTAAGC
>NW_026989159.1:0-131628 GCF_030222135.1 Aotus nancymaae
TGGATTTAGAAGCAGATATTTCCCTGTGCTTACTGCTGTTTCTTCCATAAGCCGGTAATGGGCTGAAAACGCCTGTTTTGGGACTCTGCAGAGAAAGTGTTTGCAGACTGCTGAATCCACACACGGGTTTAACTCTGGAAGTTGAGTGCACACATTGACAACCGTTCTGTTAGATAGCTGCGTTTTGGATTTAGAAGCAGATATTTCCCTGTGCTTACTGCTGTTTCTTCCATATGCCGGTAATGGGCTGAAAACGCCTGTTTTGGGACTCTGCAGAGAAAGTGTTTGCAGACTGCTGAATCCACACACGGGTTTAGCTCTGGAAGTTGAGTGCACACATTGACAACCGTTCTGTTAGATAGCTGCGTTTTGGATTTAGAAGCAGATATTTCCCTGTGCTTACTGCAGTTTCTTCCATATGCCGGTAATGGGCTGAAAGCGCCTGTTTTGGGACTCTGCAGAGAAAGTGTTTGCAGACTGCTGAATCCACACACGGGTTTAACTCTGGAAGTTGAGTGCACACATTGACAACCGTTCTGTTAGATAGCTGCATTTTGGATTTAGAAGCAGATATTTCCCTGTGCTTTACTGCTGTTTCTTCCATATGCCGGTAATGGGCTGAAAACGCCTGTTTTGGGACTCTGCAGAGAAAGTGTTTGCAGACTGCTGAATCCACACACGGGTTTAACTCTGGAAGTTGAGTGCACACATTGACAACCGTTCTGTTAGATAGCTGCGTTTTGGATTTAGAAGCAGATATTTCCCTGTGCTTACTGCTGTTTCTTCCATATGCCGGTAATGGGCTGAAAACGCCTGTTTTGGGACTCTGCAGAGAAAGTGTTTGCAGACTGCTGAATCCACACACGGGTTTAACTCTGGAAGTTGAGTGCACACATTGACAACCGTTCTGTTAGATAGCTGCGTTTTGGATTTAGAAGCAGATATTTCCCTGTGCTTACTGCAGTTTCTTCCATATGTCGGTAACGGGCTGAAAACGCCTGTTTTGGGACTCTGCAGAGAAAGTGTTTGCAGACTGCTGAATCCACACACGGGTTTAACTCTGGAAGTTGAGTGCACACATTGACAACCGTTCTGTTAGATAGCTGCGTTTTGGATTTAGAAGCAGATATTTCCCTGTGCTTACTGCTGTTTCTTCCATATGCCGGTAATGGGCTGAAAACGCCTGTTTTGGGACTCTGCAGAGAAAGTGTTTGCAGACTGCTGAATCCACACACGGGTTTAACTCTGGAAGTTGAGTGCACACATTGACAACCGTTCTGTTAGATAGCTGCGTTTTGGATTTAGAAGCAGATATTTCCCTGTGCTTACTGCTGTTTCTTCCATATGCCGGTAATGGGCTGAAAACGCCTGTTTTTGGGACTCTGCAGAGGAAGGGTTTGCAGACTGCTGAATCCACACACGGGTTTAACTCTGGAAGTTGAGTGCACACATTGACAACCGTTCTGTTAGATAGCTGCGTTTTAGATTTAGAAGCAGATATTTCCCTGTGCTTACTGCTGTTTCTTCCATATGCCGGTAATGGGCTGAAAACGCCTGTTTTGGGACTCTGCACAGAAAGTGTTTGCAGACTGCTGAATCCACACACCCCGGGTTTAACTCTGGAAGTTGAGTGCACACATTGACACCGTTCTGTTAGATAGCTGCGTTTTGGATTTAGAAGCAGATATTTCCCAGTGCTTACTGCTGTTTCTTCCATATGCCGGTAATGGGCTGAAAACGCCTGTTCTGGGACTCTGCAGAGAAAGTGTTTGCAGACTGCTGAATCCACACACGGGTTTAACTCTGGAAGTTGAGTGCACACATTGACAACCGTTCTGTTAGATAGCTGCGTTTTGGATTTAGAAGCAGATATTTCCCAGTGCTTACTGCTGTTTCTTCCATATGCCGGTAATGGGCTGAAAACGCCTGTTTTGGGACTCTGCAGAGAAAGTGTTTGCAGACTGCTGAATCCACACACGGGTTTAACTCTGGAACTTGAGTGCACACATTGACAACCGTTCTGTTAGATAGCTGCGTTTTGGATTTAGAAGCAGATATTTCCCTGTGCTTACTGCTGTTTCTTCCATATGCCGGTAATGGGCTGAAAACGCCTGTTTTGGGACTCTGCAGAGAAAGTGTTTGCAGACTGCTGAATCCACACACGGGTTTAACTCTGGAAGTTGAGTGCACACATTGACAACCGTTCTGTTAGATACCTGCATTTTGGATTTAGAAGCAGATATTTCCCTGTGCTTACTGCAGTTTCTTCCATATGCCGGTAATGGGCTGAAAACGCCTGTTTTGGGACTCTGCAGAGAAAGTGTTTGCAGACTGCTGAATCCACACACGGGTTTAACTCTGGAAGTTGAGTGCACACGTTGACAACCGTTCTGTTAGATAGCTGCGTTTTGGATTTAGAAGCAGATATTTCCCTGTGCTTACTGCTGTTTCTTCCATATGCCGGTAATCGGGCTGAAAACGCCTGTTTTGGGACTCTGCACAGAAAGTGTTTGCAGACTGCTGAATCCACACACTGGTTTAACTCTGGAAGTCGAGTGCACACATTGACAACCGTTCTGTTAGATAGCTGCGTTTTGGATTTAGAAGCAGATATTTCCCAGTGCTTACTGCTGTTTCTTCCATATGCCGGTAATGGGCTGAAAACGCCTGTTTTGGACTCTGCAGAGAAAGTGTTTGCAGACTGCTGAATCCACACACGGGTGTAACTCTGGAAGTTGAGAGCACACATTGACAACCGTTCTGTTAGATAGCTGCGTTTTGGATTTAGAAGCAGATATTTCCCTGTGCTTACTGCTGTTTCTTCCATAAGCCGGTAATGGGCTGAAAACGCCTGTTTTGGGACTCTGCAGAGAAAGTGTTTGCAGACTGCTGAATCCACACACGGGTTTAACTCTGGAAGTTGAGTGCACACATTGACAACCGTTCTGTTAGATAGCTGCGTTTTGGATTTAGAAGCAGATATTTCCCTGTGCTTACTGCTGTTTCTTCCATATGCCGGTAATGGGCTGAAAACGCCTGTTTTGGGACTCTGCAGAGAAAGTGTTTGCAGACTGCTGAATCCACACACGGGTTTAGCTCTGGAAGTTGAGTGCACACATTGACAAACCGTTCTGTTAGATAGCTGCGTTTTGGATTTAGAAGCAGATATTTCCCTGTGCTTACTGCAGTTTCTTCCATATGCCGGTAATGGGCTGAAAGCGCCTGTTTTGGGACTCTGCAGAGAAAGTGTTTGCAGACTGCTGAATCCACACACGGGTTTAACTCTGGAAGTTGAGTGCACACATTGACAACCGTTCTGTTAGATAGCTGCATTTTGGATTTAGAAGCAGATATTTCCCTGTGCTTACTGCTGTTTCTTCCATATGCCGGTAATGGGCTGAAAACGCCTGTTTTGGGACTCTGCAGAGAAAGTGTTTGCAGACTGCTGAATCCACACACGGGTTTAACTCTGGAAGTTGAGTGCACACATTGACAACCGTTCTGTTAGATAGCTGCGTTTTGGATTTAGAAGCAGATATTTCCCTGTGCTTACTGCTGTTTCTTCCATATGCCGGTAATGGGCTGAAAACGCCTGTTTTGGGACTCTGCAGAGAAAGTGTTTGCAGACTGCTGAATCCACACACGGGTTTAACTCTGGAAGTTGAGTGCACACATTGACAACCGTTCTGTTAGATAGCTGCGTTTTGGATTTAGAAGCAGATATTTCCCTGTGCTTACTGCAGTTTCTTCCATATGTCGGTAACGGGCTGAAAACGCCTGTTTTGGGACTCTGCAGAGAAAGTGTTTGCAGACTGCTGAATCCACACACGGGTTTAACTCTGGAAGTTGAGTGCACACATTGACAACCGTTCTGTTAGATAGCTGCGTTTTGGATTTAGAAGCAGATATTTCCCTGTGCTTACTGCTGTTTCTTCCATATGCCGGTAATGGGCTGAAAACGCCTGTTTTGGGACTCTGCAGAGAAAGTGTTTGCAGACTGCTGAATCCACACACGGGTTTAACTCTGGAAGTTGAGTGCACACATTGACAACCGTTCTGTTAGATAGCTGCGTTTTGGATTTAGAAGCAGATATTTCCCTGTGCTTACTGCTGTTTCTTCCATATGCCGGTAATGGGCTGAAAACGCCTGTTTTGGGACTCTGCAGAGGAAGGGTTTGCAGACTGCTGAATCCACACACGGGTTTAACTCTGGAAGTTGAGTGCACACATTGACAACCGTTCTGTTAGATAGCTGCGTTTTAGATTTAGAAGCAGATATTTCCCTGTGCTTACTGCTGTTTCTTCCATATGCCGGTAATGGGCTGAAAACGCCTGTTTTGGGACTCTGCACAGAAAGTGTTTGCAGACTGCTGAATCCACACACGGGTTTAACTCTGGAAGTTGAGTGCACACATTGACAACCGTTCTGTTAGATAGCTGCGTTTTGGATTTAGAAGCAGATATTTCCCAGTGCTTACTGCTGTTTCTTCCATATGCCGGTAATGGGCTGAAAACGCCTGTTCTGGGACTCTGCAGAGAAAGTGTTTGCAGACTGCTGAATCCACACACGGGTTTAACTCTGGAAGTTGAGTGCACACATTGACAACCGTTCTGTTAGATAGCTGCGTTTTGGATTTAGAAGCAGATATTTCCCAGTGCTTACTGCTGTTTCTTCCATATGCCGGTAATGGGCTGAAAACGCCTGTTTTGGGACTCTGCAGAGAAAGTGTTTGCAGACTGCTGAATCCACACACGGGTTTAACTCTGGAACTTGAGTGCACACATTGACAACCGTTCTGTTAGATAGCTGCGTTTTGGATTTAGAAGCAGATATTTCCCTGTGCTTACTGCTGTTTCTTCCATATGCCGGTAATGGGCTGAAAACGCCTGTTTTGGGACTCTGCAGAGAAAGTGTTTGCAGACTGCTGAATCCACACACGGGTTTAACTCTGGAAGTTGAGTGCACACATTGACAACCGTTCTGTTAGATACCTGCATTTTGGATTTAGAAGCAGATATTTCCCTGTGCTTACTGCAGTTTCTTCCATATGCCGGTAATGGGCTGAAAACGCCTGTTTTGGGACTCTGCAGAGAAAGTGTTTGCAGACTGCTGAATCCACACACGGGTTTAACTCTGGAAGTTGAGTGCACACATTGACAACCGTTCTGTTAGATAGCTGCATTTTGGATTTAGAAGCAGATATTTCCCTGTGCTTACTGCTGTTTCTTCCATATGCCGGTAATGGGCTGAAAACGCCTGTTTTGGGACTCTGCAGAGAAAGTGTTTGCAGACTGCTGAATCCACACACGGGTTTAACTCTGGAAGTTGAGTGCACACATTGACAACCGTTCTGTTAGATAGCTGCGTTTTGGATTTAGAAGCAGATATTTCCCTGTGCTTACTGCTGTTTCTTCCATATGCCGGTAATGGGCTGAAAACGCCTGTTTTGGGACTCTGCAGAGAAAGTGTTTGCAGACTGCTGAATCCACACACGGGTTTAACTCTGGAAGTTGAGTGCCCACATTGACAACCGTTCTGTTAGATAGCTGCGTTTTGGATTTAGAAGCAGATATTTCCCAGTGCTTACTGCTGTTTCTTCCATATGCCGGTAATGGGCTGAAAACGCCTGTTTTGGGACTCTGCACAGAAAGTGTTTGCAGACTGCTGAATCCACACACGGGTTTAACTCTGGAAGTTGAGTGCACACATTGACAACCGTTCTGTTAGATAGCTGCGTTTTGGATTTAGAAGCAGATATTTCCCTGTGCTTACTGCTGTTTCTTCCATATGCCGGTAATGGACTGAAAACGCCTGTTTTGGGACTCTGCAGAGAAAGTGTTTGCAGACTGCTGAATCCACACACGGGTTTAACTCTGGAAGTTGAGTGCACACATTGACAACCGTTCTGTTAGATAGCTGCGTTTTGGATTTAGAAGCAGATATTTCCCTGTGCTTACTGCTGTTTCTTCCATATGCCGGTAATGGGCTGAAAACGCCTGTTTTGGGACTCTGCAGAGAAAGTGTTTGCAGACTGCTGAATCCACACACGGGTTTAACTCTGGAAGTTGAGTGCACACATTGACAACCGTTCTGTTAGATAGCTGCGTTTTGGATTTAGAAGCAGATATTTCCCAGTGCTTACTGCTGTTTCTTCCATACGCCGGTAATGGGCTGAAAACGCCTGTTTTGGGACTCTGCAGAGAAAGTGTTTGCAGACTGCTGAATCCACACACGGGTGTAACTCTGGAAGTTGAGAGCACACATTGACAACCGTTCTGTTAGATAGCTGCGTTTTGGATTTAGAAGCAGATATTTCCCTGTGCTTACTGCTGTTTCTTCCATATGCCGGTAATGGGCTGAAAACGCCAGTTTTGGGACTCTGCACAGAAAGTGTTTGCAGACTGCTGAATCCACACACGGGTTTAACTCTGGAAGTTGAGTGCACACATTGACAACCGTTCTGTTAGATAGCTGCGTTTTGGATTTAGAAGCAGATATTTCCCTGTGCTTACTGCTGCTTCTTCCATATGCCGGTAATGGGCTGAAAACGCCTGTTTTGGGACTCTGCAGAGAAAGTGTTTGCAGACTGCTGAATCCACACACGGGTTTAACTCTGGAAGTTGAGTGCACACATTGACAACCGTTCTGTTAGATAGCTGCGTTTTGGATTTAGAAGCAGATATTTCCCTGTGCTTACTGCAGTTTCTTCCATATGCCGGTAATGGGCTGAAAACGCCTGTTTTGGGACTCTGCAGAGAAAGTGTTTGCAGACTGCTGAATCCACACACGGGTTTAACTCTGGAAGTTGAGTGCACACATTGACAACCGTTCTGTTAGATAGCTGCATTTTGGATTTAGAAGCAGATATTTCCCTGTGCTTACTGCTGTTTCTTCCATATGCCGGTAATGGGCTGAAAACGCCTGTTTTGGGACTCTGCAGAGAAAGTGTTTGCAGACTGCTGAATCCACACACGGGTTTAACTCTGGAAGTTGAGTGCACACATTGACAACCGTTCTGTTAGATAGCTGCGTTTTGGATTTAGAAGCAGATATTTCCCTGTGCTTACTGCTGTTTCTTCCATATGCCGGTAATGGGCTGAAAACGCCTGTTTTGGGACTCTGCAGAGAAAGTGTTTGCAGACTGCTGAATCCACACACGGGTTTAACTCTGGAAGTTGAGTGCACACATTGACAACCGTTCTGTTAGATAGCTGCGTTTTGGATTTAGAAGCAGATATTTCCCTGTGCTTACTGCTGTTTCTTCCATATGCCGGTAATGGGCTGAAAACGCCTGTTTTGGGACTCTGCAGAGAAAGTGTTTGCAGACTGCTGAATCCACACACGGGTTTAACTCTGGAAGTTGAGTGCACACATTGACAACCGTTCTGTTAGATAGCTGCGTTTTAGATTTAGAAGCAGATATTTCCCTGTGCTTACTGCTGTATCTTCCATATGCCGGTAATGGGCTGAAAACGCCTGTTTTGGGACTCTGCACAGAAAGTGTTTGCAGACTGCTGAATCCACACACGGGTTTAACTCTGGAAGTCGAGTGCACACATTGACAACCGTTCTGTTAGATAGCTGCGTTTTGGATTTAGAAGCAGATATTTCCCAGTGCTTACTGCTGTTTCTTCCATATGCCGGTAATGGGCTGAAAACGCCTGTTTTGGGACTCTGCAGAGAAAGTGTTTGCAGACTGCTGAATCCACACACGGGTTTAACTCTGGAAGTTGAGTGCACACGTTGACAACCGTTCTGTTAGATAGCTGCGTTTTGGATTTAGAAGCAGATATTTCCCTGTGCTTACTGCTGTTTCTTCCATATGCCGGTAATGGGCTGAAAACGCCTGTTTTGGGACTCTGCAGAGAAAGTGTTTGCAGACTGCTGAATCCACACACGGGTTTAACTCTGGAAGTTGAGTGCACACATTGACAACCGTTCTGTTAGATAGCTGCGTTTTGGATTTAGAAGCAGATATTTCCCAGTGCTTACTGCTGTTTCTTCCATATGCCGGTAATGGGCTGAAAACGCCTGTTCTGGGACTCTGCAGAGAAAGTGTTTGCAGACTGCTGAATCCACACACGGGTTTAACTCTGGAAGTTGAGTGCACACATTGACAACCGTTCTGTTAGATAGCTGCGTTTTGGATTTAGAAGCAGATATTTCCCAGTGCTTACTGCTGTTTCTTCCATATGCCGGTAATGGGCTGAAAACGCCTGTTTTGGGACTCTGCAGAGAAAGTGTTTGCAGACTGCTGAATCCACACACGGGTGTAACTCTGGAAGTTGAGAGCACACATTGACAACCGTTCTGTTAGATAGCTGCGTTTTGGATTTAGAAGCAGATATTTCCCTGTGCTTACTGCTGTTTCTTCCATATGCCGGTAATGGGCTGAAAACGCCTCTTTTGGGACTCTGCAGAGAAAGTGTTTGCAGACTGCTGAATCCACACACGGGTTTAACTCTGGAAGTTGAGTGCACACATTGACAACCGTTCTGTTAGATAGCTGCGTTTTGGATTTAGAAGCAGATATTTCCCTGTGCTTACTGCTGTTTCTTCCATATGCCGGTAATGGGCTGAAAACGCCTGTTTTGGGACTCTGCAGAGAAAGTGTTTGCAGACTGCTGAATCCACACACGGGTTTAACTCTGGAAGTTGAGTGCACACATTGACAACCGTTCTGTTAGATAGCTGCGTTTTGGATTTAGAAGCAGATATTTCCCAGTGCTTACTGCTGTTTCTTCCATATGCCGGTAATGGGCTGAAAACGCCTGTTTTGGGACTCTGCAGAGAAAGTGTTTGCAGACTGCTGAATCCACACACGGGTGTAACTCTGGAAGTTGAGAGCACACATTGACAACCGTTCTGTTAGATAGCTGCGTTTTGGATTTAGAAGCAGATATTTCCCTGTGCTTACTGCTGTTTCTTCCATATGCCGGTAATGGGCTGAAAACGCCTGTTTTGGGACTCTGCAGAGAAAGTGTTTGCAGACTGCTGAATCCACACACGGGTTTAACTCTGGAAGTTGAGTGCACACATTGACAACCGTTCTGTTAGATAGCTGCGTTTTGGATTTAGAAGCAGATATTTCCCAGTGCTTACTGCTGTTTCTTCCATATGCCGGTAATGGGCTGAAAACGCCTGTTTTGGGACTCTGCAGAGAAAGTGTTTGCAGACTGCTGAATCCACACACGGGTGTAACTCTGGAAGTTGAGAGCACACATTGACAACCGTTCTGTTAGATAGCTGCGTTTTGGATTTAGAAGCAGATATTTCCCTGTGCTTACTGCTGTTTCTTCCATATGCCGGTAATGGGCTGAAAACGCCTGTTTTGGGACTCTGCAGAGAAAGTGTTTGCAGACTGCTGAATCCACACACGGGTTTAACTCTGGAAGTTGAGTGCACACATTGACAACCGTTCTGTTAGATAGCTGCGTTTTGGATTTAGAAGCAGATATTTCCCTGTGCTTACTGCTGTTTCTTCCATATGCCGGTAATGGGCTGAAAACGCCTGTTTTGGGACTCTGCAGAGAAAGTGTTTGCAGACTGCTGAATCCACACACGGGTTTAACTCTGGAAGTTGAGTGCACACATTGACAACCGTTCTGTTAGATAGCTGCGTTTTGGATTTAGAAGCAGATATTTCCCTGTGCTTACTGCAGTTTCTTCCATATGCCGGTAATGGGCTGAAAACGCCTGTTTTGGGACTCTGCAGAGAAAGTGTTTGCAGACTGCTGAATCCACACACGGGTTTAACTCTGGAAGTTGAGTGCACACATTGACAACCGTTCTGTTAGATAGCTGCATTTTGGATTTAGAAGCAGATATTTCCCTGTGCTTACTGCTGTTTCTTCCATATGCCGGTAATGGGCTGAAAACGCCTGTTTTGGGACTCTGCAGAGAAAGTGTTTGCAGACTGCTGAATCCACACACGGGTTTAACTCTGGAAGTTGAGTGCACACATTGACAACCGTTCTGTTAGATAGCTGCGTTTTGGATTTAGAAGCAGATATTTCCCTGTGCTTACTGCTGTTTCTTCCATATGCCGGTAATGGGCTGAAAACGCCTGTTTTGGGACTCTGCAGAGAAAGTGTTTGCAGACTGCTGAATCCACACACGGGTTTAACTCTGGAAGTTGAGTGCACACATTGACAACCGTTCTGTTAGATAGCTGCGTTTTGGATTTAGAAGCAGATATTTCCCTGTGCTTACTGCAGTTTCTTCCATATGTCGGTAATGGGCTGAAAACCCCTGTTTTGGGACTCTGCAGAGAAAGTGTTTGCAGACTGCTGAATCCACACACGGGTTTAACTCTGGAAGTTGAGTGCACACATTGACAACCGTTCTGTTAGATAGCTGCGTTTTGGATTTAGAAGCAGATATTTCCCTGTGCTTACTGCTGTTTCTTCCATATGCCGGTAATGGGCTGAAAACGCCTGTTTTGGGACTCTGCAGAGAAAGTGTTTGCAGACTGCTGAATCCACACACGGGTTTAACTCTGGAAGTTGAGTGCACACATTGACAACCGTTCTGTTAGATAGCTGCGTTTTGGATTTAGAAGCAGATATTTCCCTGTGCTTACTGCTGTTTCTTCCATATGCCGGTAATGGGCTGAAAACGCCTGTTTTGGGACTCTGCAGAGAAAGTGTTTGCAGACTGCTGAATCCACACACGGGTTTAACTCTGGAAGTTGAGTGCACACATTGACAACCGTTCTGTTAGATAGCTGCGTTTTAGATTTAGAAGCAGATATTTCCCTGTGCTTACTGCTGTTTCTTCCATATGCCGGTAATGGGCTGAAAACGCCTGTTTTGGGACTCTGCACAGAAAGTGTTTGCAGACTGCTGAATCCACACACTGGTTTAACTCTGGAAGTCGAGTGCACACATTGACAACCGTTCTGTTAGATAGCTGCGTTTTGGATTTAGAAGCAGATATTTCCCAGTGCTTACTGCTGTTTCTTCCATATGCCGGTAATGGGCTGAAAACGCCTGTTTTGGGACTCTGCAGAGAAAGTGTTTGCAGACTGCTGAATCCACACACGGGTTTAACTCTGGAAGTTGAGTGCACACGTTGACAACCGTTCTGTTAGATAGCTGCGTTTTGGATTTAGAAGCAGATATTTCCCTGTGCTTACTGCTGTTTCTTCCATATGCCGGTAATGGGCTGAAAACGCCTGTTTTGGGACTCTGCACAGAAAGTGTTTGCAGACTGCTGAATCCACACACTGGTTTAACTCTGGAAGTCGAGTGCACACATTGACAACCGTTCTGTTAGATAGCTGCGTTTTGGATTTAGAAGCAGATATTTCCCAGTGCTTACTGCTGTTTCTTCCATATGCCGGTAATGGGCTGAAAACGCCTGTTTTGGGACTCTGCAGAGAAAGTGTTTGCAGACTGCTGAATCCACACACGGGTGTAACTCTGGAAGTTGAGAGCACACATTGACAACCGTTCTGTTAGATAGCTGCGTTTTGGATTTAGAAGCAGATATTTCCCTGTGCTTACTGCTGTTTCTTCCATAAGCCGGTAATGGGCTGAAAACGCCTGTTTTGGGACTCTGCAGAGAAAGTGTTTGCAGACTGCTGAATCCACACACGGGTTTAACTCTGGAAGTTGAGTGCACACATTGACAACCGTTCTGTTAGATAGCTGCGTTTTGGATTTAGAAGCAGATATTTCCCTGTGCTTACTGCTGTTTCTTCCATATGCCGGTAATGGGCTGAAAACGCCTGTTTTGGGACTCTGCAGAGAAAGTGTTTGCAGACTGCTGAATCCACACACGGGTTTAGCTCTGGAAGTTGAGTGCACACATTGACAACCGTTCTGTTAGATAGCTGCGTTTTGGATTTAGAAGCAGATATTTCCCTGTGCTTACTGCAGTTTCTTCCATATGCCGGTAATGGGCTGAAAGCGCCTGTTTTGGGACTCTGCAGAGAAAGTGTTTGCAGACTGCTGAATCCACACACGGGTTTAACTCTGGAAGTTGAGTGCACACATTGACAACCGTTCTGTTAGATAGCTGCATTTTGGATTTAGAAGCAGATATTTCCCTGTGCTTACTGCTGTTTCTTCCATATGCCGGTAATGGGCTGAAAACGCCTGTTTTGGGACTCTGCAGAGAAAGTGTTTGCAGACTGCTGAATCCACACACGGGTTTAACTCTGGAAGTTGAGTGCACACATTGACAACCGTTCTGTTAGATAGCTGCGTTTTGGATTTAGAAGCAGATATTTCCCTGTGCTTACTGCTGTTTCTTCCATATGCCGGTAATGGGCTGAAAACGCCTGTTTTGGGACTCTGCAGAGAAAGTGTTTGCAGACTGCTGAATCCACACACGGGTTTAACTCTGGAAGTTGAGTGCACACATTGACAACCGTTCTGTTAGATAGCTGCGTTTTGGATTTAGAAGCAGATATTTCCCTGTGCTTACTGCAGTTTCTTCCATATGTCGGTAACGGGCTGAAAACGCCTGTTTTGGGACTCTGCAGAGAAAGTGTTTGCAGACTGCTGAATCCACACACGGGTTTAACTCTGGAAGTTGAGTGCACACATTGACAACCGTTCTGTTAGATAGCTGCGTTTTGGATTTAGAAGCAGATATTTCCCTGTGCTTACTGCTGTTTCTTCCATATGCCGGTAATGGGCTGAAAACGCCTGTTTTGGGACTCTGCAGAGAAAGTGTTTGCAGACTGCTGAATCCACACACGGGTTTAACTCTGGAAGTTGAGTGCACACATTGACAACCGTTCTGTTAGATAGCTGCGTTTTGGATTTAGAAGCAGATATTTCCCTGTGCTTACTGCTGTTTCTTCCATATGCCGGTAATGGGCTGAAAACGCCTGTTTTGGGACTCTGCAGAGGAAGGGTTTGCAGACTGCTGAATCCACACACGGGTTTAACTCTGGAAGTTGAGTGCACACATTGACAACCGTTCTGTTAGATAGCTGCGTTTTAGATTTAGAAGCAGATATTTCCCTGTGCTTACTGCTGTTTCTTCCATATGCCGGTAATGGGCTGAAAACGCCTGTTTTGGGACTCTGCACAGAAAGTGTTTGCAGACTGCTGAATCCACACACGGGTTTAACTCTGGAAGTTGAGTGCACACATTGACAACCGTTCTGTTAGATAGCTGCGTTTTGGATTTAGAAGCAGATATTTCCCAGTGCTTACTGCTGTTTCTTCCATATGCCGGTAATGGGCTGAAAACGCCTGTTCTGGGACTCTGCAGAGAAAGTGTTTGCAGACTGCTGAATCCACACACGGGTTTAACTCTGGAAGTTGAGTGCACACATTGACAACCGTTCTGTTAGATAGCTGCGTTTTGGATTTAGAAGCAGATATTTCCCAGTGCTTACTGCTGTTTCTTCCATATGCCGGTAATGGGCTGAAAACGCCTGTTTTGGGACTCTGCAGAGAAAGTGTTTGCAGACTGCTGAATCCACACACGGGTTTAACTCTGGAACTTGAGTGCACACATTGACAACCGTTCTGTTAGATAGCTGCGTTTTGGATTTAGAAGCAGATATTTCCCTGTGCTTACTGCTGTTTCTTCCATATGCCGGTAATGGGCTGAAAACGCCTGTTTTGGGACTCTGCAGAGAAAGTGTTTGCAGACTGCTGAATCCACACACGGGTTTAACTCTGGAAGTTGAGTGCACACATTGACAACCGTTCTGTTAGATACCTGCATTTTGGATTTAGAAGCAGATATTTCCCTGTGCTTACTGCAGTTTCTTCCATATGCCGGTAATGGGCTGAAAACGCCTGTTTTGGGACTCTGCAGAGAAAGTGTTTGCAGACTGCTGAATCCACACACGGGTTTAACTCTGGAAGTTGAGTGCACACATTGACAACCGTTCTGTTAGATAGCTGCATTTTGGATTTAGAAGCAGATATTTCCCTGTGCTTACTGCTGTTTCTTCCATATGCCGGTAATGGGCTGAAAACGCCTGTTTTGGGACTCTGCAGAGAAAGTGTTTGCAGACTGCTGAATCCACACACGGGTTTAACTCTGGAAGTTGAGTGCACACATTGACAACCGTTCTGTTAGATAGCTGCGTTTTGGATTTAGAAGCAGATATTTCCCTGTGCTTACTGCTGTTTCTTCCATATGCCGGTAATGGGCTGAAAACGCCTGTTTTGGGACTCTGCAGAGAAAGTGTTTGCAGACTGCTGAATCCACACACGGGTTTAACTCTGGAAGTTGAGTGCCCACATTGACAACCGTTCTGTTAGATAGCTGCGTTTTGGATTTAGAAGCAGATATTTCCCAGTGCTTACTGCTGTTTCTTCCATATGCCGGTAATGGGCTGAAAACGCCTGTTTTGGGACTCTGCACAGAAAGTGTTTGCAGACTGCTGAATCCACACACGGGTTTAACTCTGGAAGTTGAGTGCACACATTGACAACCGTTCTGTTAGATAGCTGCGTTTTGGATTTAGAAGCAGATATTTCCCTGTGCTTACTGCTGTTTCTTCCATATGCCGGTAATGGGCTGAAAACGCCTGTTTTGGGACTCTGCACAGAAAGTGTTTGCAGACTGCTGAATCCACACACGGGTTTAACTCTGGAAGTTGAGTGCACACATTGACAACCGTTCTGTTAGATAGCTGCGTTTTGGATTTAGAAGCAGATATTTCCCTGTGCTTACTGCTGTTTCTTCCATATGCCGGTAATGGGCTGAAAACGCCTGTTTTGGGACTCTGCAGAGAAAGTGTTTGCAGACTGCTGAATCCACACACGGGTTTAACTCTGGAAGTTGAGTGCACACATTGACAACCGTTCTGTTAGATAGCTGCGTTTTGGATTTAGAAGCAGATATTTCCCAGTGCTTACTGCTGTTTCTTCCATATGCCGGTAATGGGCTGAAAACGCCTGTTTTGGGACTCTGCAGAGAAAGTGTTTGCAGACTTCTGAATCCACACACCGGTTTAACTCTGGAAGTTGAGTGCACACATTGACAACCGTTCTGTTAGATAGCTGCGTTTTGGATTTAGAAGCAGATATTTCCCTGTGCTTACTGCAGTTTCTTCCATATGCCGGTAATGGGCTGAAAACGCCTTTTTTGGGACTCTGCAGAGAAAGTGTTTGCAGACTGCTGAATCCACACACGGGTTTAACTCTGGAAGTTCAGTGCACACATTGACAACCGTTCTGTTAGATAGCTGCGTTTTGGATTTAGAAGCAGATATTTCCCTGTGCTTACTGCTGTTTCTTCCATATGCCGGTAATGGGCTGAAAACGCCTGTTTTGGGACTCTGCAGAGAAAGTGTTTGCAGACTGCTGAATCCACACACGGGTTTAACTCTGGAAGTTGAGTGCACACATTGACAACCGTTCTGTTAGATAGCTGCGTTTTGGATTTAGAAGCAGATATTTCCCTGTGCTTACTGCTGTTTCTTCCATATGCCGGTAATGGGCTGAAAACGCCTGTTTTGGGACTCTGCAGAGAAAGTGTTTGCAGACTGCTGAATCCACACACGGGTTTAACTCTGGAAGTTGAGTGCACACATTGACAACCGTTCTGTTAGATAGCTGCGTTTTGGATTTAGAAGCAGATATTTCCCAGTGCTTACTGCTGTTTCTTCCATATGCCGGTAATGGGCTGAAAACGCCTGTTTTGGGACTCTGCAGAGAAAGTGTTTGCAGACTTCTGAATCCACACACGGGTTTAACTCTGGAAGTTGAGTGCACACATTGACAACCGTTCTGTTAGATAGCTGCGTTTTGGATTTAGAAGCAGATATTTCCCTGTGCTTACTGCTGTTTCTTCCATATGCCGGTAATGGGCTGAAAACGCCTGTTTTGGGACTCTGCAGAGAAAGTGTTTGCAGACTGCTGAATCCACACACGGGTTTAACTCTGGAAGTTGAGTGCACACATTGACAACCGTTCTGTTAGATAGCTGCGTTTTGGATTTAGAAGCAGATATTTCCCAGTGCTTCCTGCTGTTTCTTCCATATGCCGGTAATGGGCTGAAAACGCCTGTTTTGGGACTCTGCAGAGAAAGTGTTTGTAGACTGCTGAATCCACACACGGGTTTAACTCTGGAAGTTGAGTGCACACATTGACAACCGTTCTGTTAGATAGCTGCGTTTTGGATTTAGAAGCAGATATTTCCCTGTGCTTACTGCTGTTTCTTCCATATGCCGGTAATGGGCTGAAAACGCCTGTTTTGGGACTCTGCAGAGAAAGTGTTTGTAGACTGCTGAATCCACACACGGGTTTAACTCTGGAAGTTGAGTGCACACATTGACAACCGTTCTGTTAGATAGCTGCGTTTTCGATTTAGAAGCAGATATTTCCCTGTGCTTACTGCTGTTTCTTCCATATGCCGGTAATGGGCTGAAAACGCCTGTTTTGGGACTCTGCAGAGAAAGTGTTTGCAGACTGCTGAATCCACACACGGGTTTAACTCTGGAAGTTGAGTGCACACATTGACAACCGTTCTGTTAGATAGCTGCGTTTTGGATTTAGAAGCAGATATTTCCCTGTGCTTACTGCAGTTTCTTCCATATGCCGGTAATGAGCTGAAAACGCCTGTTTTGGGACTCTGCAGAGAAAGTGTTTGCAGACTGCTGAATCCACACACGGGTTTAACTCTGGAAGTTGAGTACACACATTGACAACCGTTCTGTTAGATAGCTGCGTTTTGGATTTAGAAGCAGATATTTCCCTGTGCTTACTGCTGTTTCTTCCATATGCCGGTAATGGGCTGAAAACGCCTGTTTTGGGACTCTGCACAGAAAGTGTTTGCAGACTGCTGAATCCACACACCGGTTTAACTCTGGAAGTTGAGTGCACACATTGACAACCGTTCTGTTAGATAGCTGCGTTTTGGATTTAGAAGCAGATATTTCCCTGTGCTTACTGCTGTTTCTTCCATATGCCGGTAATGGGCTGAAAACGCCTGTTTTGGGACTCTGCAGAGAAAGTGTTTGCAGACTGCTGAATCCACACATGGGTTTGACTCTGGAAGTTGAGTGCACACATTGACAACCGTTCTGTTAGATATCTGCGTTTTGGATTTAGAAGCAGATATTTCCCTGTGCTTACTGCTGTTTCTTCCATATGCCGGTAATGGGCTGAAAACGCCTGTTTTGGGACTCTGCAGAGAAAGTGTTTGCAGACTGCTGAATCCACACACGGGTTCAACTCTGGAAGGTGAATGCACGCATTGACAACCGTTCAGTTAGATAGCTGCCTTTTGGTTTTAGAAGAAGTTATTTCTCTTTACAGCATATACTCTCTTTCACTCTGGAATATCCAAACGCAGCTCCTAAAAGAAACGGGTTTCTGCGTATAATCAGATATTTCCCTTTTCATCTTGTACCCCAGTACACTCTGATATATGCAAACCCAGCTCCTGGAAGAAACGTGTTTGTAACTCGCTGAATCTGAGCATATATTGAAGTCTCTTAGGTGAATGAACACACAGCAGAGGAGTTTGAAAAACACATTTCTTCCATGTTATAGATGCACTGTTACTGCTATTGCTTTTAGGCTGGTGTTTTCCTGGAAATGTTGGTTTTAGAATTTCCATATAAATGGTTTGTAAACTGCTGCATAAGTGGAGCAGTTTAATTCATTAAGTTGAATGCCCTCATTCACAATCATTCTGTTAGCTAGCTCCGTTTTGGTTTTAGAAGCCTGTGTTTCTAGTTACAGCATATACTCCCATTCATTCTGGAATAGCCAAACGCAGCTCCCAGAATAGACGTGTTTCTAAGTCGCTGAATCTAAACATAGATTCAACTCCCTTAGGTGAGCGAACACACAGCACAGCAGTTTGAAAGAAACGTTTTATTTGAGTTTTAGACGCAGTCTTATTGCTATTTCTTAGAGGCCGGTATTTTGCTGGGTATGTCTGTTTTAGAATCTGCACAAAAATCTTTTCTAAACTGCTGCATAGAAACAACAGTTTATCTCAATAAGCTGAATGCACACAGTGACAACCATTCTGTTAGATGGCTCCGTGTTTGTTTTAGAACCAGATATTTCACTTTAAACCTTATACTCCAGTACACTCTGGAATATGCAAATGCAGCTCCTGGAAGAAACGTGTTTCTTACTCGCTGAATCTGAACATATACTCAAGACTCTTAGGTGAATGAACACAGAGCAGAGCATTTTGAAGAAAACGTTTCTTCTATGTTATAGATGCAGTCTTACTGCTACTTCTTTTAGGCTGGTGTTTTGCTGCAAATGTTGATTTTAGAATTTGCATATAAAGGGTTTCTAAACTGCTGCCTAAGAAGAGCAGATTAACCCTTTAAGTTGAATGCACACATTCACAACCATTCTGTTAGATAGCTCCGTTTTGGTTTTAGAAACAGATATTTCTCTTTACAGCATTTACTCCCATACACTCTGGAATATCGAAATGCAGCTCCTAGAATAAACGTGTTTCAAACTCGCTGAATCCAAACATAGATTCAACGACCTTTGGTGAACGAACACACTGCAGAGCAGTTTGAAAGAAACGTTCCCTCTGAGTTTTAGACGCAGTCTTACTGCTATTTCTTATAGGCCGGTATTTTGCTGAAAATGTCTGTTTGAGAATCTACACAGAAATGTTTTCTAAACTGCTGCATACAAACAGCAGTTTAGCTCAGTAAGTTGAATGCACACATTGACAACCGTTCCATTAGATCATCCGTTTTTCTTTTGGAACGAGACATTTGTCTTTACATCTTATACTCCAGTATACTCTGGAATAGGCAAACACAGCTCCTGGAAGAAACGTGATGCTAATTAGCTGAATCTGAACATATATTCAAGTCTCTTATATGAATGAACACACAGCAGAGCAGTTTGAAAACAGTTTCTTCCATGTTAAAGATGCAGGCTTACTGCTATTTCCTTTAGGCTGCTGTTTTGCTGGAAAGGCCTGTATGAGAATTTGCATATAAAGGGTTTCTAAAGTGCTGCATGAGAAGAGCAGTTTACCTCTTTAAGCCAAAGGCACACATTCACAACCACTCTGCTAGATAGATCCATTTTGGTTTTAGAAACAGATATTTCTCTTTACAGCATATACGCCCATTCATTCTGGAATATCCAAAGACAGCTCCTAGAATAAACGTGTTTCTATCTCGCTGAATCCAAACATAGATTAAACTCCCTTAGGTCAAAGAATACACGGCCGAGGAGGTTGAAAGAAACGTTCCTTCTGAGTTTTAGACGCAGTCTTAATGCTCTTTCTTATATATGCCGGTACTGGGCCGGAAAGGCCTGTTTTCAGACTCTGCAGAGAAAGTGTTTGCAGACTGCTGAATCCACACACGGGTTTAACTCTGGAAGTTGAGTGCACACACTGACAACCGTTCTGTTAGATAGCTGCGTTTTGGATTTAGAAGCAGATATTTCCCTGTGCTTACTGCTGTTTCTTCCATATGCCGGTAATGGGCTGAAAACGCCTGTTTTGGGACTCTGCAGAGAAAGTGTTTGCAGACTGCTGAATCCACACACGGGTTTAACTCTGGAAGTTGAGTGCACACATTGACAACCGTTCTGTTAGATAGCTGCGTTTTGGATTTAGAAGCAGATATTTCCCTGTGCTTACTGCTGCTTCTTCCATATGCCGGTAATGGGCTGAAAACGCCTGTTTTGGGACTCTGCAGAGAAAGTGTTTGCAGACTGCTGAATCCACACACGGGTTTAACTCTGGAAGTTGAGTGCACACATTGACAACCGTTCTGTTAGATAGCTGCGTTTTGGATTTAGAAGCAGATATTTCCCTGTGCTTACTGCTGTTTCTTCCATATACCGGTAATGGGCTGAAAACGCCTGTTTTGGGACTCTGCAGAGAAAGTGTTTGCAGACTGCTGAATCCACACACGGGTTTAACTCTGGAAGTTGAGTGCACACATTGACAACCGTTCTGTTAGATAGCTGCGTTTTGGATTTAGAAGCAGATATTTCCCAGTGCTTACTGCAGTTTCTTCCATATGCCGGTAATGGGCTGAAAACGCCTGTTTTGGGACTCTGCAGAGAAAGTGTTTGTAGACTGCTGAATCCATACACGGGTTTAACTCTGGAAGTTGAGTGCACACATTGACAACCGTTCTGTTAGATAGCTGCGTTTTGGATTTAGAAGCAGATATTTCCCTGTGCTTACTGCTGTTTCTTCCATATGCCGGTAATGGGCTGAAAACGCCTGTTTTGGGACTCTGCAGAGAAAGTGTTTGCAGACTGCTGAATCCACACACGGGTTTAACTCTGGAAGTTGAGTGGACACATTGACAACCGTTCTGTTAGATAGCTGCGTTTTGGATTTAGAAGCAGATATTTCCCTGTGCTTACTGCTCTTTCTTCCATATGCCGGTAATGGGCTGAAAACGCCTGTTTTGGGACTCTGCAGAGAAAGTGTTTGCAGACTGCTGAATCCACACACGGGTTTAACTCTGGAAGTTGAGTGCACACATTGACAACCGTTCTGTTAGATAGCTGCGTTTTGGATTTAGAAGCAGATATTTCCCTGTGCTTACTGCTGTTTCTTCCATATGCCGGTAATGGGCTGAAAACGCCTGTTTTGGGACTCTGCAGAGAAAGTGTTTGCAGACTGCTGAATCCACACACGGGTTTAACTCTGGAAGTTGAGTGCACACATTGACAACCGTTCTGTTAGATAGCTGCATTTTGGATTTAGAAGCAGATATTTCCCTGTGCTTACTGCAGTTTCTACCATATGCCGGTAATGGGCTGAAAACGCCTGTTTTGGGACTCTGCAGAGAAAGTGTTTGCAGACTGCTGAATCCACACACGGGTTTAACTCTGGAAGTTGAGTGCACACATTGACAACCGTTCTGTTAGATAGCTGCGTTTTGGATTTAGAAGCAGATATTTCCCTGTGCTTACTGCAGTTTCTTCCATATGCCGGTAATGGGCTGAAAACGCCTTTTTTGGGACTCTGCAGAGAAAGTGTTTGCAGACTGCTGAATCCACACACGGGTTTAACTCTGGAAGTTGAGTGCACACATTGACAACCGTTCTGTTAGATAGCTGCGTTTTGGATTTAGAAGCAGATATTTCCCTGTGCTTACTGCTGTTTCTTCCATATGCCGGTAATGGGCTGAAAACGCCTGTTTTGGGACTCTGCAGAGAAAGTGTTTGCAGACTGCTGAATCCACACACGGGTTTAACTCTGGAAGTTGAGTGCACACATTGACAACCGTTCTGTTAGATAGCTGCGTTTTGGATTTAGAAGCAGATATTTCCCTGTGCTTACTGCTGTTTCTTCCATATGCCGGTAATGGGCTGAAAACGCCTGTTTTGGGACTCTGCAGAGAAAGTGTTTGTAGACTGCTGAATCCACACACGGGTTTAACTCTGGAAGTTGAGTGCACACATTGACAACCGTTCTGTTAGATAGCTGCGTTTTGGATTTAGAAGCAGATATTTCCCTGTGCTTACTGCTGTTTCTTCCATATGCCGGTAATGGGCTGAAAACGCCTGTTTTGGGACTCTGCAGAGAAAGTGTTTGCAGACTGCTGAATCCACACACGGGTTTAACTCTGGAAGTTGAGTGCACACATTGACATCCGTTCTGTTAGATAGCTGCGTTTTGGATTTAGAAGCAGATATTTCCCTGTGCTTACTGCAGTTTCTTCCATATGCCGGTAATGGGCTGAAAACGCCTGTTTTGGGACTCTGCAGAGAAAGTGTTTGCAGACTGCTGAATCCACACACGGGTTTAACTCTGGAAGTTGAGTGCACACATTGACAACCGTTCTGTTAGATAGCTGCGTTTTGGATTTAGAAGCAGATATTTCCCTGTGCTTACTGCAGTTTCTTCCATATGCCGGTAATGGGCTGAAAACGCCTGTTTTGGGACTCTGCAGAGAAAGTGTTTGCAGACTGCTGAATCCACACACGGGTTCAACTCTGGAAGGTGAATGCACGCATTGACAACCGTTCAGTTAGATAGCTGCCTTTTGGTTTTAGAAGAAGTTATTTCTCTTTACAGCATATACTCTCATTCACTCTGGAATATCCAAACGCAGCTCCTAAAAGAAACGGGTTTCTGCGTATAATCAGATATTTCCCTTTTCATCTTGTACCCCAGTACACTCTGATATATGCAAACGCAGCTCCTGGAAGAAACGTGTTTGTAACTCGCTGAATCTGAGCATATATTGAAGTCTCTTAGGTGAATGAACACACAGCAGAGGAGTTTGAAAAAAACATTTCTTCCATGTTATAGATGCACTGTTACTGCTATTGCTTTTAGGCTGGTGTTTTCCTGGAAATGTTGGTTTTAGAATTTCCATATAAATGGTTTGTAAACTGCTGCATAAGTGGAGCAGTTTAATTCGTTAAGTTGAATGCCCTCATTCACAATCATTCTGTTAGCTAGCTCCGTTTTGGTTTTAGAAGCCTGTGTTTCTAGTTACAGCATATACTCCCATTCATTCTGGAATAGCCAAACGCAGCTCCCAGAATAGACGTGTTTCTAAGTCGCTGAATCTAAACATAGATTCAACTCCCTTAGGTGAGCGAACACACAGCACAGCAGTTTGAAAGAAACGTTTTATTTGAGTTTTAGACGCAGTCTTATTGCTATTTCTTAGAGGCCGGTATTTTGCTGGGTATGTCTGTTTTAGAATCTGCACAAAAATCTTTTCTAAACTGCTGCATAGAAACAACAGTTTATCTCAATAAGCTGAATGCACACAGTGACAACCATTCTGTTAGATGGCTCCGTGTTTGTTTTAGAACCAGATATTTCACTTTAAACCTTATACTCCAGTACACTCTGGAATATGCAAATGCAGCTCCTGGAAGAAACGTGTTTCTTACTCGCTGAATCTGAACATATACTCAAGACTCTTAGGTGAATGAACACAGAGCAGAGCATTTTGAAGAAAACGTTTCTTCTATGTTATAGATGCAGTCTTACTGCTACTTCTTTTAGGCTGGTGTTTTGCTGCAAATGTTGATTTTAGAATTTGCATATAAAGGGTTTCTAAACTGCTGCCTAAGAAGAGCAGATTAACCCTTTAAGTTGAATGCACACATTCACAACCATTCTGTTAGATAGCTCCGTTTTGGTTTTAGAAACAGATATTTCTCTTTACAGCATTTACTCCCATACACTCTGGAATATCGAAATGCAGCTCCTAGAATAAACGTGTTTCAAACTCGCTGAATCCAAACATAGATTCAACGACCTTTGGTGAACGAACACACTGCAGAGCAGTTTGAAAGAAACGTTCCCTCTGAGTTTTAGACGCAGTCTTACTGCTATTTCTTATAGGCCGGTATTTTGCTGAAAATGTCTGTTTGAGAATCTACACAGAAATGTTTTCTAAACTGCTGCATACAAACAGCAGTTTAGCTCAGTAAGTTGAATGCACACATTGACAACCGTTCCATTAGATCATCCGTTTTTCTTTTGGAACGAGACATTTGTCTTTACATCTTATACTCCAGTATACTCTGGAATAGGCAAACACAGCTCCTGGAAGAAACGTGATGCTAATTAGCTGAATCTGAACATATATTCAAGTCTCTTATATGAATGAACACACAGCAGAGCAGTTTGAAAACAGTTTCTTCCATGTTAAAGATGCAGGCTTACTGCTATTTCCTTTAGGCTGCTGTTTTGCTGGAAAGGCCTGTATGAGAATTTGCATATAAAGGGTTTCTAAAGTGCTGCATGAGAAGAGCAGTTTACCTCTTTAAGCCAAAGGCACACATTCACAACCACTCTGCTAGATAGATCCATTTTGGTTTTAGAAACAGATATTTCTCTTTACAGCATATACGCCCATTCATTCTGGAATATCCAAAGACAGCTCCTAGAATAAACGTGTTTCTATCTCGCTGAATCCAAACATAGATTAAACTCCCTTAGGTCAAAGAATACACGGCCGAGGAGGTTGAAAGAAACGTTCCTTCTGAGTTTTAGACGCAGTCTTAATGCTCTTTCTTATATATGCCGGTACTGGGCCGGAAAGGCCTGTTTTCAGACTCTGCAGAGAAAGTGTTTGCAGACTGCTGAATCCACACACGGGTTTAACTCTGGAAGTTGAGTGCACACATTGACAACCGTTCTGTTAGATAGCTGCGTTTTGGATTTAGAAGCAGATATTTCCCTGTGCTTACTGCTGTTTCTTCCATATGCCGGTAATGGGCTGAAAACGCCTGTTTTGGGACTCTGCAGAGAAAGTGTTTGCAGACTGCTGAATCCACACACGGGTTTAACTCTGGAAGTTGAGTGCACACATTGACAACCGTTCTGTTAGATAGCTGCGTTTTGGATTTAGAAGCAGATATTTCCCTGTGCTTACTGCTGCTTCTTCCATATGCCGGTAATGGGCTGAAAACGCCTGTTTTGGGACTCTGCAGAGAAAGTGTTTGCAGACTGCTGAATCCACACACGGGTTTAACTCTGGAAGTTGAGTGCACACATTGACAACCGTTCTGTTAGATAGCTGCGTTTTGGATTTAGAAGCAGATATTTCCCTGTGCTTACTGCTGTTTCTTCCATATGCCGGTAATGGGCTGAAAACGCCTGTTTTGGGACTCTGCAGAGAAAGTGTTTGCAGACTGCTGAATCCACACACGGGTTTAACTCTGGAAGTTGAGTGCACACATTGACATCCGTTCTGTTAGATAGCTGCGTTTTGGATTTAGAAGCAGATATTTCCCTGTGCTTACTGCAGTTTCTTCCATATGCCGGTAATGGGCTGAAAACGCCTGTTTTGGGACTCTGCAGAGAAAGTGTTTGCAGACTGCTGAATCCACACACGGGTTTAACTCTGGAAGTTGAGTGCACACATTGACAACCGTTCTGTTAGATAGCTGCGTTTTGGATTTAGAAGCAGATATTTCCCTGTGCTTACTGCAGTTTCTTCCATATGCCGGTAATGGGCTGAAAACGCCTGTTTTGGGACTCTGCAGAGAAAGTGTTTGCAGACTGCTGAATCCACACACGGGTTCAACTCTGGAAGGTGAATGCACGCATTGACAACCGTTCAGTTAGATAGCTGCCTTTTGGTTTTAGAAGAAGTTATTTCTCTTTACAGCATATACTCTCATTCACTCTGGAATATCCAAACGCAGCTCCTAAAAGAAACGGGTTTCTGCGTATAATCAGATATTTCCCTTTTCATCTTGTACCCCAGTACACTCTGATATATGCAAACGCAGCTCCTGGAAGAAACGTGTTTGTAACTCGCTGAATCTGAGCATATATTGAAGTCTCTTAGGTGAATGAACACACAGCAGAGGAGTTTGAAAAAAACATTTCTTCCATGTTATAGATGCACTGTTACTGCTATTGCTTTTAGGCTGGTGTTTTCCTGGAAATGTTGGTTTTAGAATTTCCATATAAATGGTTTGTAAACTGCTGCATAAGTGGAGCAGTTTAATTCGTTAAGTTGAATGCCCTCATTCACAATCATTCTGTTAGCTAGCTCCGTTTTGGTTTTAGAAGCCTGTGTTTCTAGTTACAGCATATACTCCCATTCATTCTGGAATAGCCAAACGCAGCTCCCAGAATAGACGTGTTTCTAAGTCGCTGAATCTAAACATAGATTCAACTCCCTTAGGTGAGCGAACCCACAGCACAGCAGTTTGAAAGAAACGTTTTATTTGAGTTTTAGACGCAGTCTTATTGCTATTTCTTAGAGGCCGGTATTTTGCTGGGTATGTCTGTTTTAGAATCTGCACAAAAATCTTTTCTAAACTGCTGCATAGAAACAACAGTTTATCTCAATAAGCTGAATGCACACAGTGACAACCATTCTGTTAGATGGCTCCGTGTTTGTTTTAGAACCAGATATTTCACTTTAAACCTTATACTCCAGTACACTCTGGAATATGCAAATGCAGCTCCTGGAAGAAACGTGTTTCTTACTCGCTGAATCTGAACATATACTCAAGACTCTTAGGTGAATGAACACAGAGCAGAGCATTTTGAAGAAAACGTTTCTTCTATGTTATAGATGCAGTCTTACTGCTACTTCTTTTAGGCTGGTGTTTTGCTGCAAATGTTGATTTTAGAATTTGCATATAAAGGGTTTCTAAACTGCTGCCTAAGAAGAGCAGATTAACCCTTTAAGTTGAATGCACACATTCACAACCATTCTGTTAGATAGCTCCGTTTTGGTTTTAGAAACAGATATTTCTCTTTACAGCATTTACTCCCATACACTCTGGAATATCGAAATGCAGCTCCTAGAATAAACGTGTTTCAAACTCGCTGAATCCAAACATAGATTCAACGACCTTTGGTGAACGAACACACTGCAGAGCAGTTTGAAAGAAACGTTCCCTCTGAGTTTTAGACGCAGTCTTACTGCTATTTCTTATAGGCCGGTATTTTGCTGAAAATGTCTGTTTGAGAATCTACACAGAAATGTTTTCTAAACTGCTGCATACAAACAGCAGTTTAGCTCAGTAAGTTGAATGCACACATTGACAACCGTTCCATTAGATCATCCGTTTTTCTTTTGGAACGAGACATTTGTCTTTACATCTTATACTCCAGTATACTCTGGAATAGGCAAACACAGCTCCTGGAAGAAACGTGATGCTAATTAGCTGAATCTGAACATATATTCAAGTCTCTTATATGAATGAACACACAGCAGAGCAGTTTGAAAACAGTTTCTTCCATGTTAAAGATGCAGGCTTACTGCTATTTCCTTTAGGCTGCTGTTTTGCTGGAAAGGCCTGTATGAGAATTTGCATATAAAGGGTTTCTAAAGTGCTGCATGAGAAGAGCAGTTTACCTCTTTAAGCCAAAGGCACACATTCACAACCACTCTGCTAGATAGATCCATTTTGGTTTTAGAAACAGATATTTCTCTTTACAGCATATACGCCCATTCATTCTGGAATATCCAAAGACAGCTCCTAGAATAAACGTGTTTCTATCTCGCTGAATCCAAACATAGATTAAACTCCCTTAGGTCAAAGAATACACGGCCGAGGAGGTTGAAAGAAACGTTCCTTCTGAGTTTTAGACGCAGTCTTAATGCTCTTTCTTATATATGCCGGTACTGGGCCGGAAAGGCCTGTTTTCAGACTCTGCACAGAAAGTGTTTGCAGACTGCTGAATCCACACACGGGTTTAACTCTGGAAGTTGAGTGCACACATTGACAACCGTTCTGTTAGATAGCTGCGTTTTGGATTTAGAAGCAGATATTTCCCTGTGCTTACTGCTGTTTCTTCCATATGCCGGTAATGGGCTGAAAACGCCTGTTTTGGGACTCTGCAGAGAAAGTGTTTGCAGACTGCTGAATCCACACACGGGTTTAACTCTGGAAGTTGAGTGCACACATTGACAACCGTTCTGTTAGATAGCTGCGTTTTGGATTTAGAAGCAGATATTTCCCTGTGCTTACTGCTGCTTCTTCCATATGCCGGTAATGGGCTGAAAACGCCTGTTTTGGGACTCTGCAGAGAAAGTGTCTGCAGACTGCTGAATCCACACACGGGTTTAACTCTGGAAGTTGAGTGCACACATTGACAACCGTTCTGTTAGATAGCTGCGTTTTGGATTTAGAAGCAGATATTTCCCTGTGCTTACTGCAGTTTCTTCCATATGCCGGTAATGGGCTGAAAACGCCTGTTTTGGGACTCTGCAGAGAAAGTGTTTGCAGACTGCTGAATCCACACACGGGTTTAACTCTGGAAGTTGAGTGCACACATTGACAACCGTTCTGTTAGATAGCTGCGTTTTGGATTTAGAAGCAGATATTTCCCAGTGCTTACTGCAGTTTCTTCCATATGCCGGTAATGGGCTGAAAACGCCTGTTTTGGGACTCTGCAGAGAAAGTGTTTGCAGACTGCTGAATCCACACACGGGTTTAACTCTGGAAGTTGAGTGCACACATTGACAACCGTTCTGTTAGATAGCTGCGTTTTGGATTTAGAAGCAGATATTTCCCTGTGCTTACTGCTGTTTCTTCCATATGCCGGTAATGGGCTGAAAACGCCTGTTTTGGGACTCTGCAGAGAAAGTGTTTGCAGACTGCTGAATCCACACACGGGTTTAACTCTGGAAGTTGAGTGCACACATTGACAACCGTTCTGTTAGATAGCTGCATTTTGGATTTAGAAGCAGATATTTCCCTGTGCTTACTGCAGTTTCTTCCATATGCCGGTAATGGGCTGAAAACGCCTGTTTTGGGACTCTGCAGAGAAAGTGTTTGCAGACTGCTGAATCCACACACGGGTTTAACTCTGGAAGTTGAGTGCACACATTGACAACCGTTCTGTTAGATAGCTGCGTTTTGGATTTAGAAGCAGATATTTCCCTGTGCTTACTGCAGTTTCTTCCATATGCCGGTAATGGGCTGAAAACGCCTTTTTTGGGACTCTGCAGAGAAAGTGTTTGCAGACTGCTGAATCCACACACGGGTTTAACTCTGGAAGTTGAGTGCACACATTGACAACCGTTCTGTTAGATAGCTGCCTTTTGGATTTAGAAGCAGATATTTCCCTGTGCTTACTGCTGTTTCTTCCATATGCCGGTAATGGGCTGAAAACGCCTGTTTTGGGACTCTGCAGAGAAAGTGTTTGCAGACTGCTGAATCCACACACGGGTTTAACTCTGGAAGTTGAGTGCACACATTGACAACCGTTCTGTTAGATAGCCGCGTTTTGGATTTAGAAGCAGATATTTCCCTGTGCTTACTGCTGTTTCTTCCATATGCCGGTAATGGGCTGAAAACGCCTGTTTTGGGACTCTGCAGAGAAAGTGTTTGTAGACTGCTGAATCCACACACGGGTTTAACTCTGGAAGTTGAGTGCACACATTGACAACCGTTCTGTTAGATAGCTGCGTTTTGGATTTAGAAGCAGATATTTCCCTGTGCTTACTGCTGTTTCTTCCATATGCCGGTAATGGGCTGAAAACGCCTGTTTTGGGACTCTGCAGAGAAAGTGTTTGCAGACTGCTGAATCCACACACGGGTTTAACTCTGGAAGTTGAGTGCACACATTGACATCCGTTCTGTTAGATAGCTGCGTTTTGGATTTAGAAGCAGATATTTCCCTGTGCTTACTGCAGTTTCTTCCATATGCCGGTAATGGGCTGAAAACGCCTGTTTTGGGACTCTGCAGAGAAAGTGTTTGCAGACTGCTGAATCCACACACGGGTTTAACTCTGGAAGTTGAGTGCACACATTGACAACCGTTCTGTTAGATAGCTGCGTTTTGGATTTAGAAGCAGATATTTCCCTGTGCTTACTGCAGTTTCTTCCATATGCCGGTAATGGGCTGAAAACGCCTGTTTTGGGACTCTGCAGAGAAAGTGTTTGCAGACTGCTGAATCCACACACGGGTTCAACTCTGGAAGGTGAATGCACGCATTGACAACCGTTCAGTTAGATAGCTGCCTTTTGGTTTTAGAAGAAGTTATTTCTCTTTACAGCATATACTCTCATTCACTCTGGAATATCCAAACGCAGCTCCTAAAAGAAACGGGTTTCTGCGTATAATCAGATATTTCCCTTTTCATCTTGTACCCCAGTACACTCTGATATATGCAAACGCAGCTCCTGGAAGAAACGTGTTTGTAACTCGCTGAATCTGAGCATATATTGAAGTCTCTTAGGTGAATGAACACACAGCAGAGGAGTTTGAAAAAAACATTTCTTCCATGTTATAGATGCACTGTTACTGCTATTGCTTTTAGGCTGGTGTTTTCCTGGAAATGTTGGTTTTAGAATTTCCATATAAATGGTTTGTAAACTGCTGCATAAGTGGAGCAGTTTAATTCGTTAAGTTGAATGCCCTCATTCACAATCATTCTGTTAGCTAGCTCCGTTTTGGTTTTAGAAGCCTGTGTTTCTAGTTACAGCATATACTCCCATTCATTCTGGAATAGCCAAACGCAGCTCCCAGAATAGACGTGTTTCTAAGTCGCTGAATCTAAACATAGATTCAACTCCCTTAGGTGAGCGAACACACAGCACAGCAGTTTGAAAGAAACGTTTTATTTGAGTTTTAGACGCAGTCTTATTGCTATTTCTTAGAGGCCGGTATTTTGCTGGGTATGTCTGTTTTAGAATCTGCACAAAAATCTTTTCTACACTGCTGCATAGAAACAACAGTTTATCTCAATAAGCTGAATGCACACAGTGACAACCATTCTGTTAGATGGCTCCGTGTTTGTTTTAGAACCAGATATTTCACTTTAAACCTTATACTCCAGTACACTCTGGAATATGCAAATGCAGCTCCTGGAAGAAACGTGTTTCTTACTCGCTGAATCTGAACATATACTCAAGACTCTTAGGTGAATGAACACAGAGCAGAGCATTTTGAAGAAAACGTTTCTTCTATGTTATAGATGCAGTCTTACTGCTACTTCTTTTAGGCTGGTGTTTTGCTGCAAATGTTGATTTTAGAATTTGCATATAAAGGGTTTCTAAACTGCTGCCTAAGAAGAGCAGATTAACCCTTTAAGTTGAATGCACACATTCACAACCATTCTGTTAGATAGCTCCGTTTTGGTTTTAGAAACAGATATTTCTCTTTACAGCATTTACTCCCATACACTCTGGAATATCGAAATGCAGCTCCTAGAATAAACGTGTTTCAAACTCGCTGAATCCAAACATAGATTCAACGACCTTTGGTGAACGAACACACTGCAGAGCAGTTTGAAAGAAACGTTCCCTCTGAGTTTTAGACGCAGTCTTACTGCTATTTCTTATAGGCCGGTATTTTGCTGAAAATGTCTGTTTGAGAATCTACACAGAAATGTTTTCTAAACTGCTGCATACAAACAGCAGTTTAGCTCAGTAAGTTGAATGCACACATTGACAACCGTTCCATTAGATCATCCGTTTTTCTTTTGGAACGAGACATTTGTCTTTACATCTTATACTCCAGTATACTCTGGAATAGGCAAACACAGCTCCTGGAAGAAACGTGATGCTAATTAGCTGAATCTGAACATATATTCAAGTCTCTTATATGAATGAACACACAGCAGAGCAGTTTGAAAACAGTTTCTTCCATGTTAAAGATGCAGGCTTACTGCTATTTCCTTTAGGCTGCTGTTTTGCTGGAAAGGCCTGTATGAGAATTTGCATATAAAGGGTTTCTAAAGTGCTGCATGAGAAGAGCAGTTTACCTCTTTAAGCCAAAGGCACACATTCACAACCACTCTGCTAGATAGATCCATTTTGGTTTTAGAAACAGATATTTCTCTTTACAGCATATACGCCCATTCATTCTGGAATATCCAAAGACAGCTCCTAGAATAAACGTGTTTCTATCTCGCTGAATCCAAACATAGATTAAACTCCCTTAGGTCAAAGAATACACGGCCGAGGAGGTTGAAAGAAACGTTCCTTCTGAGTTTTAGACGCAGTCTTAATGCTCTTTCTTATATATGCCGGTACTGGGCCGGAAAGGCCTGTTTTCAGACTCTGCAGAGAAAGTGTTTGCAGACTGCTGAATCCACACACGGGTTTAACTCTGGAAGTTGAGTGCACACATTGACAACCGTTCTGTTAGATAGCTGCGTTTTGGATTTAGAAGCAGATATTTCCCTGGGCTTACTGCTGTTTCTTCCATATGCCGGTAATGGGCTGAAAACGCCTGTTTTGGGACTCTGCAGAGAAAGTGTTTGCAGACTGCTGAATCCACACACGGGTTTAACTCTGGAAGTTGAGTGCACACATTGACAACCGTTCTGTTAGATAGCTGCGTTTTGGATTTAGAAGCAGATATTTCCCTGTGCTTACTGCTGCTTCTTCCATATGCCGGTAATGGGCTGAAAACGCCTGTTTTGGGACTCTGCAGAGAAAGTGTTTGCAGACTGCTGAATCCACACACGGGTTTAACTCTGGAAGTTGAGTGCACACATTGACAACCGTTCTGTTAGATAGCTGCGTTTTGGATTTAGAAGCAGATATTTCCCTGTGCTTACTGCTGTTTCTTCCATATGCCGGTAATGGGCTGAAAACGCCTGTTTTGGGACTCTGCAGAGAAAGTGTTTGCAGACTGCTGAATCCACACACGGGTTTAACTCTGGAAGTTGAGTGCACACATTGACAACCGTTCTGTTAGATAGCTGCGTTTTGGATTTAGAAGCAGATATTTCCCAGTGCTTACTGCAGTTTCTTCCATATGCCGGTAATGGGCTGAAAACGCCTGTTTTGGGACTCTGCAGAGAAAGTGTTTGTAGACTGCTGAATCCATACACGGGTTTAACTCTGGAAGTTGAGTGCACACATTGACAACCGTTCTGTTAGATAGCTGCGTTTTGGATTTAGAAGCAGATATTTCCCTGTGCTTATTGCTGTTTCTTCCATATGCCGGTAATGGGCTGAAAACGCCTGTTTTGGGACTCTGCAGAGAAAGTGTTTGCAGACTGCTGAATCCACACACGGGTTTAACTCTGGAAGTTGAGTGGACACATTGACAACCGTTCTGTTAGATAGCTGCGTTTTGGATTTAGAAGCAGATATTTCCCTGTGCTTACTGCTGTTTCTTCCATATGCCGGTAATGGGCTGAAAACGCCTGTTTTGGGACTCTGCAGAGAAAGTGTTTGCAGACTGCTGAATCCACACACGGGTTTAACTCTGGAAGTTGAGTGCACACATTGACAACCGTTCTGTTAGATAGCTGCGTTTTGGATTTAGAAGCAGATATTTCCCTGTGCTTACTGCTGTTTCTTCCATATGCCGGTAATGGGCTGAAAACGCCTGTTTTGGGACTCTGCAGAGAAAGTGTTTGCAGACTGCTGAATCCACACACGGGTTTAACTCTGGAAGTTGAGTGCACACATTGACAACCGTTCTGTTAGATAGCTGCATTTTGGATTTAGAAGCAGATATTTCCCTGTGCTTACTGCAGTTTCTTCCATATGCCGGTAATGGGCTGAAAACGCCTGTTTTGGGACTCTGCAGAGAAAGTGTTTGCAGACTGCTGAATCCACACACGGGTTTAACTCTGGAAGTTGAGTGCACACATTGACAACCGTTCTGTTAGATAGCTGCGTTTTGGATTTAGAAGCAGATATTTCCCTGTGCTTACTGCAGTTTCTTCCATATGCCGGTAATGGGCTGAAAACGCCTTTTTTGGGACTCTGCAGAGAAAGTGTTTGCAGACTGCTGAATCCACACACGGGTTTAACTCTGGAAGTTGAGTGCACACATTGACAACCGTTCTGTTAGATAGCTGCGTTTTGGATTTAGAAGCAGATATTTCCCTGTGCTTACTGCTGTTTCTTCCATATGCCGGTAATGGGCTGAAAACGCCTGTTTTGGGACTCTGCAGAGAAAGTGTTTGCAGACTGCTGAATCCACACACGGGTTTAACTCTGGAAGTTGAGTGCACACATTGACAACCGTTCTGTTAGATAGCTGCGTTTTGGATTTAGAAGCAGATATTTCCCTGTGCTTACCGCTGTTTCTTCCATATGCCGGTAATGGGCTGAAAACGCCTGTTTTGGGACTCTGCAGAGAAAGTGTTTGCAGACTGCTGAATCCACACACGGGTTTAACTCTGGAAGTTGAGTGCACACATTGACAACCGTTCTGTTAGATAGCTGCGTTTTGGATTTAGAAGCAGATATTTCCCAGTGCTTACTGCTGTTTCTTCCATATGCCGGTAATGGGCTGAAAACGCCTGTTTTGGGACTCTGCACAGAAAGTGTTTGCAGACTGCTGAATCCACACACGGGTTTAACTCTGGAAGTTGAGTGCACACATTGACAACCGTTCTGTTAGATAGCTGCGTTTTGGATTTAGAAGCAGATATTTCCCTGTGCTTACTGCTGTTTCTTCCATATGCCGGTAATGGGCTGAAAACGCCTGTTTTGGGACTCTGCACAGAGAGTGTTTGCAGACTGCTGAATCCACACACGGGTTTAACTCTGGAAGTTGAATGCACACATTGACAACCGTTCTGTTAGATAGCTGCGTTTTGGATTTAGAAGCAGATATTTCCCTGTGCTTACTGCTGTTTCTTCCATATGCCGGTAATGGGCTGAAAACGCCTGTTTTGGGACTCTGCAGAGAAAGTGTTTGCAGACTTCTGAATCCACACACGGGTTTAACTCTGGAAGTTGAGTGCACACATTGACAACCGTTCTGTTAGATAGCTGCGTTTTGGATTTAGAAGCAGATATTTCCCTGTGCTTACTGCAGTTTCTTCCCTATGCCGGTAATGGGCTGAAAACGCCTTTTTTGGGACTCTGCAGAGAAAGTGTTTGCAGACTGCTGAATCCACACACGGGTTTAACTCTGGAAGTTGAGTGCACACATTGACAACCGTTCTGTTAGATAGCTGCGTTTTGGATTTAGTAGCAGAGATTTCCCTGTGCTTACTGCTGTTTCTTCCATATGCCGGTAATGGGCTGAAAACGCCTGTTTTGGGACTCTGCAGAGAAAGTGTTTGCAGAATGCTGAATCCACACACGGGTTTAACTCTGGAAGTTGAGTGCACACATTGACAACCGTTCTGTTAGATAGCTGCGTTTTGGATTTAGAAGCAGATATTTCCCAGTGCTTACTGCTGTTTCTTCCATATGCCGGTAACAGGCTGAAAACGCCTGTTTTGGGACTCTGCAGAGAAAGTGTTTGCAGACTGCTGAATCCACACACGGGTTTAACTCTGGAAGTTGAGTGCACACATTGACAACCGTTCTGTTAGATAGCTGCGTTTTGGATTTAGAAGCAGATATTTCCCAGTGCTTACTGCTGTTTCTTCCATATGCCGGTAATGGGCTGAAAACGCCTGTTTTGGGACTCTGCAGAGAAAGTGTTTGCAGACTGCTGAATCCACACACGGGTTTAACTCTGGAAGTTGAGTGCACACATTGACAACCGTTCTGTTAGATAGCTGCGTTTTGGATTTAGAAGCAGATATTTCCCTGTGCTTACTGCTGTTTCTTCCATATGCCGGTAATGGGCTGAAAACGCCTGTTTTGGGACTCTGCAGAGAAAGTGTTTGCAGACTGCTGAATCCACACACGGGTTTAACTCTGGAAGTTGAGTGCACACATTGACAACCGTTCTGTTAGATAGCTGCGTTTTGGATTTAGAAGCAGATATTTCCCAGTGCTTCCTGCTGTTTCTTCCATATACCGGTAATGGGCTGAAAACGCCTGTTTTGGGACTCTGCAGAGAAAGTGTTTGTAGACTGCTGAATCCACACACGGGTTTAACTCTGGAAGTTGAGTGCACACATTGACAACCGTTCTGTTAGATAGCTGCGTTTTGGATTTAGAAGCAGATATTTCCCTGTGCTTACTGCTGTTTCTTCCATATGCCGGTAATGGGCTGAAAACGCCTGTTTTGGGACTCTGCAGAGAAAGTGTTTGTAGACTGCTGAATCCACACACGGGTTTAACTCTGGAAGTTGAGTGCACACATTGACAACCGTTCTGTTAGATAGCTGCGTTTTGGATTTAGAAGCAGATATTTCCCTGTGCTTACTGCAGTTTCTTCCATATGCCGGTAATGAGCTGAAAACGCCTGTTTTGGGACTCTGCAGAGAAAGTGTTTGCAGACTGCTGAATCCACACACGGGTTTAACTCTGGAAGTTGAGTGCACACATTGACAACCGTTCTGTTAGATAGCTGCGTTTTGGATTTAGAAGCAGATATTTCCCTGTGCTTACTGCTGTTTCTTCCATATGCCGGTAATGGGCTGAAAACGCCTGTTTTGGGACTCTGCACAGAAAGTGTTTGCAGACTGCTGAATCCACACACCGGTTTAACTCTGGAAGTTGAGTGCACACATTGACAACCGTTCTGTTAGATAGCTGCGTTTTGGATTTAGAAGCAGATATTTCCCTGTGCTTACTGCTGTTTCTTCCATATGCCGGTAATGGGCTGAAAACGCCTGTTTTGGGACTCTGCAGAGAAAGTGTTTGCAGACTGCTGAATCCACACACGGGTTTAACTCTGGAAGTTGAGTGCACACATTGACATCCGTTCTGTTAGATAGCTGCGTTTTGGATTTAGAAGCAGATATTTCCCTGTGCTTACTGCGTTTTCTTCCATATGCCGGTAATGGGCTGAAAACGCCTGTTTTGGGACTCTGCAGAGAAAGTGTTTGCAGACTGCTGAATCCACACACGGGTTTAACTCTGGAAGTTGAGTGCACACATTGACAACCGTTCTGTTAGATAGCTGCGTTTTGGATTTAGAAGCAGATATTTCCCTGTGCTTACTGCAGTTTCTTCCATATGCCGGTAATGGGCTGAAAACGCCTGTTTTGGGACTCTGCAGAGAAAGTGTTTGCAGACTGCTGAATCCACACACGGGTTCAACTCTGGAAGGTGAATGCACGCATTGACAACCGTTCAGTTAGATAGCTGCCTTTTGGTTTTAGAAGAAGTTATTTCTCTTTACAGCATATACTCTCTTTCACTCTGGAATATCCAAACGCAGCTCCTAAAAGAAACGGGTTTCTGCGTATAATCAGATATTTCCCTTTTCATCTTGTACCCCAGTACACTCTGATATATGCAAACGCAGCTCCTGGAAGAAACGTGTTTGTAACTCGCTGAATCTGAGCATATATTGAAGTCTCTTAGGTGAATGAACACACAGCAGAGGAGTTTGAAAAACACATTTCTTCCATGTTATAGATGCACTGTTACTGCTATTGCTTTTAGGCTGGTGTTTTCCTGGAAATGTTGGTTTTAGAATTTCCATATAAATGGTTTGTAAACTGCTGCATAAGTGGAGCAGTTTAATTCGTTAAGTTGAATGCCCTCATTCACAATCATTCTGTTAGCTAGCTCCGTTTTGGTTTTAGAAGCCTGTGTTTCTAGTTACAGCATATACTCCCATTCATTCTGGAATAGCCAAACGCAGCTCCCAGAATAGACGTGTTTCTAAGTCGCTGAATCTAAACATAGATTCAACTCCCTTAGGTGAGCGAACCCACAGCACAGCAGTTTGAAAGAAACGTTTTATTTGAGTTTTAGACGCAGTCTTATTGCTATTTCTTAGAGGCCGGTATTTTGCTGGGTATGTCTGTTTTAGAATCTGCACAAAAATCTTTTCTACACTGCTGCATAGAAACAACAGTTTATCTCAATAAGCTGAATGCACACAGTGACAACCATTCTGTTAGATGGCTCCGTGTTTGTTTTAGAACCAGATATTTCACTTTAAACCTTATACTCCAGTACACTCTGGAATATGCAAATGCAGCTCCTGGAAGAAACGTGTTTCTTACTCGCTGAATCTGAACATATACTCAAGACTCTTAGGTGAATGAACACAGAGCAGAGCATTTTGAAGAAAACGTTTCTTCTATGTTATAGATGCAGTCTTACTGCTACTTCTTTTAGGCTGGTGTTTTGCTGCAAATGTTGATTTTAGAATTTGCATATAAAGGGTTTCTAAACTGCTGCCTAAGAAGAGCAGATTAACCCTTTAAGTTGAATGCACACATTCACAACCATTCTGTTAGATAGCTCCGTTTTGGTTTTAGAAACAGATATTTCTCTTTACAGCATTTACTCCCATACACTCTGGAATATCGAAATGCAGCTCCTAGAATAAACGTGTTTCAAACTCGCTGAATCCAAACATAGATTCAACGACCTTTGGTGAACGAACACACTGCAGAGCAGTTTGAAAGAAACGTTCCCTCTGAGTTTTAGACGCAGTCTTACTGCTATTTCTTATAGGCCGGTATTTTGCTGAAAATGTCTGTTTGAGAATCTACACAGAAATGTTTTCTAAACTGCTGCATACAAACAGCAGTTTAGCTCAGTAAGTTGAATGCACACATTGACAACCGTTCCATTAGATCATCCGTTTTTCTTTTGGAACGAGACATTTGTCTTTACATCTTATACTCCAGTATACTCTGGAATAGGCAAACACAGCTCCTGGAAGAAACGTGATGCTAATTAGCTGAATCTGAACATATATTCAAGTCTCTTATATGAATGAACACACAGCAGAGCAGTTTGAAAACAGTTTCTTCCATGTTAAAGATGCAGGCTTACTGCTATTTCCTTTAGGCTGCTGTTTTGCTGGAAAGGCCTGTATGAGAATTTGCATATAAAGGGTTTCTAAAGTGCTGCATGAGAAGAGCAGTTTACCTCTTTAAGCCAAAGGCACACATTCACAACCACTCTGCTAGATAGATCCATTTTGGTTTTAGAAACAGATATTTCTCTTTACAGCATATACGCCCATTCATTCTGGAATATCCAAAGACAGCTCCTAGAATAAACGTGTTTCTATCTCGCTGAATCCAAACATAGATTAAACTCCCTTAGGTCAAAGAATACACGGCCGAGGAGGTTGAAAGAAACGTTCCTTCTGAGTTTTAGACGCAGTCTTAATGCTCTTTCTTATATATGCCGGTACTGGGCCGGAAAGGCCTGTTTTCAGACTCTGCACAGAAAGTGTTTGCAGACTGCTGAATCCACACACGGGTTTAACTCTGGAAGTTGAGTGCACACATTGACAACCGTTCTGTTAGATAGCTGCGTTTTGGATTTAGAAGCAGATATTTCCCTGTGCTTACTGCTGTTTCTTCCATATGCCGGTAATGGGCTGAAAACGCCTGTTTTGGGACTCTGCAGAGAAAGTGTTTGCAGACTGCTGAATCCACACACGGGTTTAACTCTGGAAGTTGAGTGCACACATTGACAACCGTTCTGTTAGATAGCTGCGTTTTGGATTTAGAAGCAGATATTTCCCTGTGCTTACTGCTGCTTCTTCCATATGCCGGTAATGGGCTGAAAACGCCTGTTTTGGGACTCTGCAGAGAAAGTGTTTGCAGACTGCTGAATCCACACACGGGTTTAACTCTGGAAGTTGAGTGCACACATTGACAACCGTTCTGTTAGATAGCTGCGTTTTGGATTTAGAAGCAGATATTTCCCTGTGCTTACTGCTGTTTCTTCCATATGCCGGTAATGGGCTGAAAACGCCTGTTTTGGGACTCTGCAGAGAAAGTGTTTGCAGACTGCTGAATCCACACACGGGTTTAACTCTGGAAGTTGAGTGCACACATTGACAACCGTTCTGTTAGATAGCTGCGTTTTGGATTTAGAAGCAGATATTTCCCAGTGCTTACTGCAGTTTCTTCCATATGCCGGTAATGGGATGAAAACGCCTGTTTTGGGACTCTGCAGAGAAAGTGTTTGTAGACTGCTGAATCCATACACGGGTTTAACTCTGGAAGTTGAGTGCACACATTGACAACCGTTCTGTTAGATAGCTGCGTTTTGGATTTAGAAGCAGATATTTCCCTGTGCTTACTGCTGTTTCTTCCATATGCCGGTAATGGGCTGAAAACGCCTGTTTTGGGACTCTGCAGAGAAAGTGTTTGCAGACTGCTGAATCCACACACGGGTTTAACTCTGGAAGTTGAGTGCACACATTGACAACCGTTCTGTTAGATAGCTGCGTTTTGGATTTAGAAGCAGATATTTCCCTGTGCTTACTGCTGTTTCTTCCATATGCCGGTAATGGGCTGAAAACGCCTGTTTTGGGACTCTGCAGAGAAAGTGTTTGCAGACTGCTGAATCCACACACGGGTTTAACTCTGGAAGTTGAGTGCACACATTGACAACCGTTCTGTTAGATAGCTGCATTTTGGATTTAGAAGCAGATATTTCCCTGTGCTTACTGCAGTTTCTTCCATATGCCGGTAATGGGCTGAAAACGCCTGTTTTGGGACTCTGCAGAGAAAGTGTTTGCAGACTGCTGAATCCACACACGGGTTTAACTCTGGAAGTTGAGTGCACACATTGACAACCGTTCTGTTAGATAGCTGCGTTTTGGATTTAGAAGCAGATATTTCCCTGTGCTTACTGCTGTTTCTTCCATATGCCGGTAATGGGCTGAAAACGCCTGTTTTGGGACTCTGCAGAGAAAGTGTTTGCAGACTGCTGAATCCACACACGGGTTTAACTCTGGAAGTTGAGTGCACACATTGACAACCGTTCTGTTAGATAGCTGCGTTTTGGATTTAGAAGCAGATATTTCCCAGTGCTTACTGCTGTTTCTTCCATATGCCGGTAATGGGCTGAAAACGCCTGTTTTGGGACTCTGCACAGAAAGTGTTTGCAGACTGCTGAATCCACACACGGGTTTAACTCTGGAAGTTGAGTGCACACATTGACAACCGTTCTGTTAGATAGCTGCGTTTTGGATTTAGAAGCAGATATTTCCCAGTGCTTACTGCTGTTTCTTCCATATGCCGGTAATGGGCTGAAAACCCCTGTTTTGGGACTCTGCAGAGAAAGTGTTTGCAGACTGCTGAATCCACACACGGGTTTAACTCTGGAAGTTGAGTGCACACATTGACAACCGTTCTGTTAGATAGCTGCGTTTTGGATTTAGAAGCAGATATTTCCCTGTGCTTACTGCTGTTTCTTCCATATGCCGGTAATGGGCTGAAAACGCCTGTTTTGGGACTCTGCAGAGAAAGTGTTTGCAGACTGCTGAATCCACACACGGGTTTAACTCTGGAAGTTGAGTGCACACATTGACAACCGTTCTGTTAGATAGCTGCGTTTTGGATTTAGAAGCAGATATTTCCCTGTGCTTACTGCTGTTTCTTCCATATGCCGGTAATGGGCTGAAAACGCCTGTTTTGGGACTCTGCAGAGAAAGTGTTTGCAGACTGCTGAATCCACACACGGGTTTAACTCTGGAAGTTGAGTGCACACATTGACAACCGTTCTGTTAGATAGCTGCGTTTTGGATTTAGAAGCAGATATTTCCCAGTGCTTACTGCTGTTTCTTCCATATGCCGGTAATGGGCTGAAAACGCCTGTTTTGGGACTCTGCAGAGAAAGTGTTTGTAGACTGCTGAATCCACACACGGGTTTAACTCTGGAAGTTGAGTGCACACATTGACAACCGTTCTGTTAGATAGCTGCGTTTTGGATTTAGAAGCAGATATTTCCCTGTGCTTACTGCTGTTTCTTCCATATGCCGGTAATGGGCTGAAAACGCCTGTTTTGGGACTCTGCAGAGAAAGTGTTTGCAGACTGCTGAATCCACACACGGGTTTAACTCTGGAAGTTGAAAGCACACATTGACAACCGTTCTGTTAGATAGCTGCGTTTTGGATTTAGAAGCAGATATTTCCCTGTGCTTACTGCTGTTTCTTCCATATGCCGGTAATGGGCTGAAAACGCCTGTTTTGGGACTCTGCAGAGAAAGTGTTTGCAGACTGCTGAATCCACACACGGGTTTAATTCTGGAAGTTGAGTGCACACATTGACAACCGTTCTGTTAGATAGCTGCGTTTTGGATTTAGAAGCAGATATTTCCCTGTGCTTACTGCAGTTTCTTCCATATGCCGGTAATGGGCTGAAAACGCCTGTTTTGGGACTCTGCAGAGAAAGTGTTTGCAGACTGCTGAATCCACACACGGGTTTAACTCTGGAAGTTGAGTGCCCACATTGACAACCGTTCTGTTAGATAGCTGCGTTTTGGATTTAGAAGCAGATATTTCCCTGTGCTTACTGCTGTTTCTTCCATATGCCGGTAATGGTCTGAAAACGCCTGTTTTGGGACTCTGCAGAGAAAGTGTTTGCAGACTGCTGAATCCACACACGGGTTTAACTCTGGAAGTTGAGTGCACACATTGACAACCGTTCTGTTAGATAGCTGCGTTTTGGATTTAGAAGCAGATATTTCCCTGTGCTTACTGCAGTTTCTTCCATATGCCGGTAATGGGCTGAAAACGCCTGTTTTGGGACTCTGCAGAGAAAGTGTTTGCAGACTGCTGAATCCACACACCGGTTTAACTCTGGAAGTTGAGTGCACACATTGACAACCGTTCTGTTAGATAGCTGCGTTTTGGATTTAGAAGCAGATATTTCCCTGTGCTTACTGCAGTTTCTTCCATATGCCGGTAATGGGCTGAAAACGCCTGTTTTGGGACTCTGCAGAGAAAGTGTTTGCAGACTGCTGAATCCACACACGGGTTTAACTCTGGAAGTTGAGTGCACACATTGACAACCGTTCTGTTAGATAGCTGCGTTTTGGATTTAGAAGCAGATATTTCCCTGTGCTTACTGCAGTTTCTTCCATATGCCGGTAATGGGCTGAAAACGCCTGTTTTGGGACTCTGCAGAGAAAGTGTTTGCAGACTGCTGAATCCACACACGGGTTCAACTCTGGAAGGTGAATGCACGCATTGACAACCGTTCAGTTAGATAGCTGCCTTTTGGTTTTAGAAGAAGTTATTTCTCTTTACAGCATATACTCTCTTTCACTCTGGAATATCCAAACGCAGCTCCTAAAAGAAACGGGTTTCTGCGTATAATCAGATATTTCCCTTTTCATCTTGTACCCCAGTACACTCTGATATATGCAAACGCAGCTCCTGGAAGAAACGTGTTTGTAACTCGCTGAATCTGAGCATATATTGAAGTCTCTTAGGTGAATGAACACACAGCAGAGGAGTTTGAAAAACACATTTCTTCCATGTTATAGATGCACTGTTACTGCTATTGCTTTTAGGCTGGTGTTTTCCTGGAAATGTTGGTTTTAGAATTTCCATATAAATGGTTTGTAAACTGCTGCATAAGTGGAGCAGTTTAATTCGTTAAGTTGAATGCCCTCATTCACAATCATTCTGTTAGCTAGCTCCGTTTTGGTTTTAGAAGCCTGTGTTTCTAGTTACAGCATATACTCCCATTCATTCTGGAATAGCCAAACGCAGCTCCCAGAATAGACGTGTTTCTAAGTCGCTGAATCTAAACATAGATTCAACTCCCTTAGGTGAGCGAACACACAGCACAGCAGTTTGAAAGAAACGTTTTATTTGAGTTTTAGACGCAGTCTTATTGCTATTTCTTAGAGGCCGGTATTTTGCTGGGTATGTCTGTTTTAGAATCTGCACAAAAATCTTTTCTAAACTGCTGCATAGAAACAACAGTTTATCTCAATAAGCTGAATGCACACAGTGACAACCATTCTGTTAGATGGCTCCGTGTTTGTTTTAGAACCAGATATTTCACTTTAAACCTTATACTCCAGTACACTCTGGAATATGCAAATGCAGCTCCTGGAAGAAACGTGTTTCTTACTCGCTGAATCTGAACATATACTCAAGACTCTTAGGTGAATGAACACAGAGCAGAGCATTTTGAAGAAAACGTTTCTTCTATGTTATAGATGCAGTCTTACTGCTACTTCTTTTAGGCTGGTGTTTTGCTGCAAATGTTGATTTTAGAATTTGCATATAAAGGGTTTCTAAACTGCTGCCTAAGAAGAGCAGATTAACCCTTTAAGTTGAATGCACACATTCACAACCATTCTGTTAGATAGCTCCGTTTTGGTTTTAGAAACAGATATTTCTCTTTACAGCATTTACTCCCATACACTCTGGAATATCGAAATGCAGCTCCTAGAATAAACGTGTTTCAAACTCGCTGAATCCAAACATAGATTCAACGACCTTTGGTGAACGAACACACTGCAGAGCAGTTTGAAAGAAACGTTCCCTCTGAGTTTTAGACGCAGTCTTACTGCTATTTCTTATAGGCCGGTATTTTGCTGAAAATGTCTGTTTGAGAATCTACACAGAAATGTTTTCTAAACTGCTGCATACAAACAGCAGTTTAGCTCAGTAAGTTGAATGCACACATTGACAACCGTTCCATTAGATCATCCGTTTTTCTTTTGGAACGAGACATTTGTCTTTACATCTTATACTCCAGTATACTCTGGAATAGGCAAACACAGCTCCTGGAAGAAACGTGATGCTAATTAGCTGAATCTGAACATATATTCAAGTCTCTTATATGAATGAACACACAGCAGAGCAGTTTGAAAACAGTTTCTTCCATGTTAAAGATGCAGGCTTACTGCTATTTCCTTTAGGCTGCTGTTTTGCTGGAAAGGCCTGTATGAGAATTTGCATATAAAGGGTTTCTAAAGTGCTGCATGAGAAGAGCAGTTTACCTCTTTAAGCCAAAGGCACACATTCACAACCACTCTGCTAGATAGATCCATTTTGGTTTTAGAAACAGATATTTCTCTTTACAGCATATACGCCCATTCATTCTGGAATATCCAAAGGCAGCTCCTAGAATAAACGTGTTTCTATCTCGCTGAATCCAAACATAGATTAAACTCCCTTAGGTCAAAGAATACACGGCCGAGGAGGTTGAAAGAAACGTTCCTTCTGAGTTTTAGACGCAGTCTTAATGCTCTTTCTTATATATGCCGGTACTGGGCCGGAAAGGCCTGTTTTCAGACTCTGCACAGAAAGTGTTTGCAGACTGCTGAATCCACACACGGGTTTAACTCTGGAAGTTGAGTGCACACATTGACAACCGTTCTGTTAGATAGCTGCGTTTTGGATTTAGAAGCAGATATTTCCCTGTGCTTACTGCTGTTTCTTCCATATGCCGGTAATGGGCTGAAAACGCCTGTTTTGGGACTCTGCAGAGAAAGTGTTTGCAGACTGCTGAATCCACACACGGGTTTAACTCTGGAAGTTGAGTGCACACATTGACAACCGTTCTGTTAGATAGCTGCGTTTTGGATTTAGAAGCAGATATTTCCCTGTGCTTACTGCTGCTTCTTCCATATGCCGGTAATGGGCTGAAAACGCCTGTTTTGGGACTCTGCAGAGAAAGTGTTTGCAGACTGCTGAATCCACACACGGGTTTAACTCTGGAAGTTGAGTGCACACATTGACAACCGTTCTGTTAGATAGCTGCGTTTTGGATTTAGAAGCAGATATTTCCCTGTGCTTACTGCTGTTTCTTCCATATGCCGGTAATGGGCTGAAAACGCCTGTTTTGGGACTCTGCAGAGAAAGTGTTTGCAGACTGCTGAATCCACACACGGGTTTAACTCTGGAAGTTGAGTGCACACATTGACAACCGTTCTGTTAGATAGCTGCGTTTTGGATTTAGAAGCAGATATTTCCCAGTGCTTACTGCAGTTTCTTCCATATGCCGGTAATGGGCTGAAAACGCCTGTTTTGGGACTCTGCAGAGAAAGTGTTTGTAGACTGCTGAATCCATACACGGGTTTAACTCTGGAAGTTGAGTGCACACATTGACAACCGTTCTGTTAGATAGCTGCGTTTTGGATTTAGAAGCAGATATTTCCCTGTGCTTACTGCTGTTTCTTCCATATGCCGGTAATGGGCTGAAAACGCCTGTTTTGGGACTCTGCAGAGAAAGTGTTTGCAGACTGCTGAATCCACACACGGGTTTAACTCTGGAAGTTGAGTGGACACATTGACAACCGTTCTGTTAGATAGCTGCGTTTTGGATTTAGAAGCAGATATTTCCCTGTGCTTACTGCTCTTTCTTCCATATGCCGGTAATGGTCTGAAAACGCCTGTTTTGGGACTCTGCAGAGAAAGTGTTTGCAGACTGCTGAATCCACACACGGGTTTAACTCTGGAAGTTGAGTGCACACATTGACAACCGTTCTGTTAGATAGCTGCGTTTTGGATTTAGAAGCAGATATTTCCCTGTGCTTACTGCAGTTTCTTCCATATGCCGGTAATGGGCTGAAAACGCCTGTTTTGGGACTCTGCAGAGAAAGTGTTTGCAGACTGCTGAATCCACACACCGGTTTAACTCTGGAAGTTGAGTGCACACATTGACAACCGTTCTGTTAGATAGCTGCGTTTTGGATTTAGAAGCAGATATTTCCCAGTGCTTACTGCTCTTTCTTCCATATGCCGGTAATGGGCTGAAAACGCCTGTTTTGGGACTCTGCAGAGAAAGTGTTTGCAGACTGCTGAATCCACACACGGGTTTAACTCTGGAAGTTGAGTGCACACATTGACAACCGTTCTGTTAGATAGCTGCGTTTTGGATTTAGAAGCAGATATTTCCCTGTGCTTACTGCTGTTTCTTCCATATGCCGGTAATGGGCTGAAAACGCCTGTTTTGGGACTCTGCAGAGAAAGTGTTTGCAGACTGCTGAATCCACACACGGGTTTAACTCTGGAAGTTGAGTGCACACATTGACAACCGTTCTGTTAGATAGCTGCGTTTTGGATTTAGAAGCAGATATTTCCCTGTGCTTACTGCTGTTTCTTCCATATGCCGGTAATGGGCTGAAAACGCCTGTTTTGGGACTCTGCAGAGAAAGTGTTTGCAGACTGCTGAATCCACACACGGGTTTAACTCTGGAAGTTGAGTGCACACATTGACAACCGTTCTGTTAGATAGCTGCGTTTTGGATTTAGAAGCAGATATTTCCCTGTGCTTACTGCAGTTTCTTCCATATGCCGGTAATGGGCTGAAAACGTCTGTTTTGGGACTCTGCAGAGAAAGTGTTTGCAGACTGCTGAATCCACACACGGGTTTAACTCTGGAAGTTGAGTGCACACATTGACAACCGTTCTGTTAGATAGCTGCATTTTGGATTTAGAAGCAGATATTTCCCTGTGCTTACTGCTGTTTCTTCCATATGCCGGTAATGGGCTGAAAACGCCTGTTTTGGGACTCTGCAGAGAAAGTGTTTGCAGACTGCTGAATCCACACACGGGTTTAACTCTGGAAGTTGAGTGCACACATTGACAACCGTTCTGTTAGATAGCTGCGTTTTGGATTTAGAAGCAGATATTTCCCAGTGCTTACTGCTGTTTCTTCCATATGCCGGTAATGGGCTGAAAACGCCTGTTTTGGGACTCTGCAGAGAAAGTGTTTGCAGACTGCTGAATCCACACACGGGTTTAACTCTGGAAGTTGAGTGCACACATTGACAACCGTTCTGTTAGATAGCTGCGTTTTGGATTTAGAAGCAGATATTTCCCTGTGCTTACTGCTGTTTCTTCCATATGCCGGTAATGGGCTGAAAACGCCTGTTTTGGGACTCTGCAGAGAAAGTGTTTGCAGACTGCTGAATCCACACACGGGTTTAACTCTGGAAGTTGAGTGCACACATTGACAACCGTTCTGTTAGATAGCTGCGTTTTGGATTTAGAAGCAGATATTTCCCTGTGCTTACTGCTGTTTCTTCCATATGCCGGTAATGGGCTGAAAACGCCTGTTTTGGGACTCTGCAGAGAAAGTGTTTGCAGACTGCTGAATCCACACACGGGTTTAACTCTGGAAGTTGAGTGCACACATTGACAACCGTTCTGTTAGATAGCTGCGTTTTGGATTTAGAAGCAGATATTTCCCTGTGCTTACTGCTGTTTCTTCCATATGCCGGTAATGGGCTGAAAACGCCTGTTTTGGGACTCTGCAGAGAAAGTGTTTGCAGACTGCTGAATCCACACACGGGTTTAACTCTGGAAGTTGAGTGCACACATTGACAACCGTTCTGTTAGATAGCTGCGTTTTGGATTTAGAAGCAGATATTTCCCAGTGCTTACTGCTGTTTCTTCCATATGCCGGTAATGGGCTGAAAACGCCTGTTTTGGGACTCTGCAGAGAAAGTGTTTGTAGACTGCTGAATCCACACACGGGTTTAACTCTGGAAGTTGAGTGCACACATTGACAACCGTTCTGTTAGATAGCTGCGTTTTGGATTTAGAAGCAGATATTTCCCTGTGCTTACTGCTGTTTCTTCCATATGCCGGTAATGGGCTGAAAACGCCTGTTTTGGGACTCTGCAGAGAAAGTGTTTGCAGACTGCTGAATCCACACACGGGTTTAACTCTGGAAGTTGAAAGCACACATTGACAACCGTTCTGTTAGATAGCTGCGTTTTGGATTTAGAAGCAGATATTTCCCTGTGCTTACTGCTGTTTCTTCCATATGCCGGTAATGGGCTGAAAACGCCTGTTTTGGGACTCTGCAGAGAAAGTGTTTGCAGACTGCTGAATCCACACACGGGTTTAATTCTGGAAGTTGAGTGCACACATTGACAACCGTTCTGTTAGATAGCTGCGTTTTGGATTTAGAAGCAGATATTTCCCTGTGCTTACTGCAGTTTCTTCCATATGCCGGTAATGGGCTGAAAACGCCTGTTTTGGGACTCTGCAGAGAAAGTGTTTGCAGACTGCTGAATCCACACACGGGTTTAACTCTGGAAGTTGAGTGCCCACATTGACAACCGTTCTGTTAGATAGCTGCGTTTTGGATTTAGAAGCAGATATTTCCCTGTGCTTACTGCTGTTTCTTCCATATGCCGGTAATGGTCTGAAAACGCCTGTTTTGGGACTCTGCAGAGAAAGTGTTTGCAGACTGCTGAATCCACACACGGGTTTAACTCTGGAAGTTGAGTGCACACATTGACAACCGTTCTGTTAGATAGCTGCGTTTTGGATTTAGAAGCAGATATTTCCCTGTGCTTACTGCAGTTTCTTCCATATGCCGGTAATGGGCTGAAAACGCCTGTTTTGGGACTCTGCAGAGAAAGTGTTTGCAGACTGCTGAATCCACACACCGGTTTAACTCTGGAAGTTGAGTGCACACATTGACAACCGTTCTGTTAGATAGCTGCGTTTTGGATTTAGAAGCAGATATTTCCCTGTGCTTACTGCAGTTTCTTCCATATGCCGGTAATGGGCTGAAAACGCCTGTTTTGGGACTCTGCAGAGAAAGTGTTTGCAGACTGCTGAATCCACACACGGGTTTAACTCTGGAAGTTGAGTGCACACATTGACAACCGTTCTGTTAGATAGCTGCGTTTTGGATTTAGAAGCAGATATTTCCCTGTGCTTACTGCAGTTTCTTCCATATGCCGGTAATGGGCTGAAAACGCCTGTTTTGGGACTCTGCAGAGAAAGTGTTTGCAGACTGCTGAATCCACACACGGGTTCAACTCTGGAAGGTGAATGCACGCATTGACAACCGTTCAGTTAGATAGCTGCCTTTTGGTTTTAGAAGAAGTTATTTCTCTTTACAGCATATACTCTCTTTCACTCTGGAATATCCAAACGCAGCTCCTAAAAGAAACGGGTTTCTGCGTATAATCAGATATTTCCCTTTTCATCTTGTACCCCAGTACACTCTGATATATGCAAACGCAGCTCCTGGAAGAAACGTGTTTGTAACTCGCTGAATCTGAGCATATATTGAAGTCTCTTAGGTGAATGAACACACAGCAGAGGAGTTTGAAAAACACATTTCTTCCATGTTATAGATGCACTGTTACTGCTATTGCTTTTAGGCTGGTGTTTTCCTGGAAATGTTGGTTTTAGAATTTCCATATAAATGGTTTGTAAACTGCTGCATAAGTGGAGCAGTTTAATTCGTTAAGTTGAATGCCCTCATTCACAATCATTCTGTTAGCTAGCTCCGTTTTGGTTTTAGAAGCCTGTGTTTCTAGTTACAGCATATACTCCCATTCATTCTGGAATAGCCAAACGCAGCTCCCAGAATAGACGTGTTTCTAAGTCGCTGAATCTAAACATAGATTCAACTCCCTTAGGTGAGCGAACACACAGCACAGCAGTTTGAAAGAAACGTTTTATTTGAGTTTTAGACGCAGTCTTATTGCTATTTCTTAGAGGCCGGTATTTTGCTGGGTATGTCTGTTTTAGAATCTGCACAAAAATCTTTTCTAAACTGCTGCATAGAAACAACAGTTTATCTCAATAAGCTGAATGCACACAGTGACAACCATTCTGTTAGATGGCTCCGTGTTTGTTTTAGAACCAGATATTTCACTTTAAACCTTATACTCCAGTACACTCTGGAATATGCAAATGCAGCTCCTGGAAGAAACGTGTTTCTTACTCGCTGAATCTGAACATATACTCAAGACTCTTAGGTGAATGAACACAGAGCAGAGCATTTTGAAGAAAACGTTTCTTCTATGTTATAGATGCAGTCTTACTGCTACTTCTTTTAGGCTGGTGTTTTGCTGCAAATGTTGATTTTAGAATTTGCATATAAAGGGTTTCTAAACTGCTGCCTAAGAAGAGCAGATTAACCCTTTAAGTTGAATGCACACATTCACAACCATTCTGTTAGATAGCTCCGTTTTGGTTTTAGAAACAGATATTTCTCTTTACAGCATTTACTCCCATACACTCTGGAATATCGAAATGCAGCTCCTAGAATAAACGTGTTTCAAACTCGCTGAATCCAAACATAGATTCAACGACCTTTGGTGAACGAACACACTGCAGAGCAGTTTGAAAGAAACGTTCCCTCTGAGTTTTAGACGCAGTCTTACTGCTATTTCTTATAGGCCGGTATTTTGCTGAAAATGTCTGTTTGAGAATCTACACAGAAATGTTTTCTAAACTGCTGCATACAAACAGCAGTTTAGCTCAGTAAGTTGAATGCACACATTGACAACCGTTCCATTAGATCATCCGTTTTTCTTTTGGAACGAGACATTTGTCTTTACATCTTATACTCCAGTATACTCTGGAATAGGCAAACACAGCTCCTGGAAGAAACGTGATGCTAATTAGCTGAATCTGAACATATATTCAAGTCTCTTATATGAATGAACACACAGCAGAGCAGTTTGAAAACAGTTTCTTCCATGTTAAAGATGCAGGCTTACTGCTATTTCCTTTAGGCTGCTGTTTTGCTGGAAAGGCCTGTATGAGAATTTGCATATAAAGGGTTTCTAAAGTGCTGCATGAGAAGAGCAGTTTACCTCTTTAAGCCAAAGGCACACATTCACAACCACTCTGCTAGATAGATCCATTTTGGTTTTAGAAACAGATATTTCTCTTTACAGCATATACGCCCATTCATTCTGGAATATCCAAAGGCAGCTCCTAGAATAAACGTGTTTCTATCTCGCTGAATCCAAACATAGATTAAACTCCCTTAGGTCAAAGAATACACGGCCGAGGAGGTTGAAAGAAACGTTCCTTCTGAGTTTTAGACGCAGTCTTAATGCTCTTTCTTATATATGCCGGTACTGGGCCGGAAAGGCCTGTTTTCAGACTCTGCACAGAAAGTGTTTGCAGACTGCTGAATCCACACACGGGTTTAACTCTGGAAGTTGAGTGCACACATTGACAACCGTTCTGTTAGATAGCTGCGTTTTGGATTTAGAAGCAGATATTTCCCTGTGCTTACTGCTGTTTCTTCCATATGCCGGTAATGGGCTGAAAACGCCTGTTTTGGGACTCTGCAGAGAAAGTGTTTGCAGACTGCTGAATCCACACACGGGTTTAACTCTGGAAGTTGAGTGCACACATTGACAACCGTTCTGTTAGATAGCTGCGTTTTGGATTTAGAAGCAGATATTTCCCTGTGCTTACTGCTGCTTCTTCCATATGCCGGTAATGGGCTGAAAACGCCTGTTTTGGGACTCTGCAGAGAAAGTGTTTGCAGACTGCTGAATCCACACACGGGTTTAACTCTGGAAGTTGAGTGCACACATTGACAACCGTTCTGTTAGATAGCTGCGTTTTGGATTTAGAAGCAGATATTTCCCTGTGCTTACTGCTGTTTCTTCCATATGCCGGTAATGGGCTGAAAACGCCTGTTTTGGGACTCTGCAGAGAAAGTGTTTGCAGACTGCTGAATCCACACACGGGTTTAACTCTGGAAGTTGAGTGCACACATTGACAACCGTTCTGTTAGATAGCTGCGTTTTGGATTTAGAAGCAGATATTTCCCAGTGCTTACTGCAGTTTCTTCCATATGCCGGTAATGGGCTGAAAACGCCTGTTTTGGGACTCTGCAGAGAAAGTGTTTGTAGACTGCTGAATCCATACACGGGTTTAACTCTGGAAGTTGAGTGCACACATTGACAACCGTTCTGTTAGATAGCTGCGTTTTGGATTTAGAAGCAGATATTTCCCTGTGCTTACTGCTGTTTCTTCCATATGCCGGTAATGGGCTGAAAACGCCTGTTTTGGGACTCTGCAGAGAAAGTGTTTGCAGACTGCTGAATCCACACACGGGTTTAACTCTGGAAGTTGAGTGGACACATTGACAACCGTTCTGTTAGATAGCTGCGTTTTGGATTTAGAAGCAGATATTTCCCTGTGCTTACTGCTCTTTCTTCCATATGCCGGTAATGGTCTGAAAACGCCTGTTTTGGGACTCTGCAGAGAAAGTGTTTGCAGACTGCTGAATCCACACACGGGTTTAACTCTGGAAGTTGAGTGCACACATTGACAACCGTTCTGTTAGATAGCTGCGTTTTGGATTTAGAAGCAGATATTTCCCTGTGCTTACTGCAGTTTCTTCCATATGCCGGTAATGGGCTGAAAACGCCTGTTTTGGGACTCTGCAGAGAAAGTGTTTGCAGACTGCTGAATCCACACACCGGTTTAACTCTGGAAGTTGAGTGCACACATTGACAACCGTTCTGTTAGATAGCTGCGTTTTGGATTTAGAAGCAGATATTTCCCAGTGCTTACTGCTCTTTCTTCCATATGCCGGTAATGGGCTGAAAACGCCTGTTTTGGGACTCTGCAGAGAAAGTGTTTGCAGACTGCTGAATCCACACACGGGTTTAACTCTGGAAGTTGAGTGCACACATTGACAACCGTTCTGTTAGATAGCTGCGTTTTGGATTTAGAAGCAGATATTTCCCTGTGCTTACTGCTGTTTCTTCCATATGCCGGTAATGGGCTGAAAACGCCTGTTTTGGGACTCTGCAGAGAAAGTGTTTGCAGACTGCTGAATCCACACACGGGTTTAACTCTGGAAGTTGAGTGCACACATTGACAACCGTTCTGTTAGATAGCTGCGTTTTGGATTTAGAAGCAGATATTTCCCTGTGCTTACTGCTGTTTCTTCCATATGCCGGTAATGGGCTGAAAACGCCTGTTTTGGGACTCTGCAGAGAAAGTGTTTGCAGACTGCTGAATCCACACACGGGTTTAACTCTGGAAGTTGAGTGCACACATTGACAACCGTTCTGTTAGATAGCTGCGTTTTGGATTTAGAAGCAGATATTTCCCTGTGCTTACTGCAGTTTCTTCCATATGCCGGTAATGGGCTGAAAACGTCTGTTTTGGGACTCTGCAGAGAAAGTGTTTGCAGACTGCTGAATCCACACACGGGTTTAACTCTGGAAGTTGAGTGCACACATTGACAACCGTTCTGTTAGATAGCTGCGTTTTGGATTTAGAAGCAGATATTTCCCTGTGCTTACTGCTGTTTCTTCCATATGCCGGTAATGGGCTGAAAACGCCTGTTTTGGGACTCTGCAGAGAAAGTGTTTGCAGACTGCTGAATCCACACACGGGTTTAACTCTGGAAGTTGAGTGCACACATTGACAACCGTTCTGTTAGATAGCTGCGTTTTGGATTTAGAAGCAGATATTTCCCAGTGCTTACTGCTGTTTCTTCCATATGCCGGTAATGGGCTGAAAACGCCTGTTTTGGGACTCTGCAGAGAAAGTGTTTGCAGACTGCTGAATCCACACACGGGTTTAACTCTGGAAGTTGAGTGCACACATTGACAACCGTTCTGTTAGATAGCTGCGTTTTGGATTTAGAAGCAGATATTTCCCTGTGCTTACTGCTGTTTCTTCCATATGCCGGTAATGGGCTGAAAACGCCTGTTTTGGGACTCTGCAGAGAAAGTGTTTGTAGACTGCTGAATCCACACACGGGTTTAACTCTGGAAGTTGAGTGCACACATTGACAACCGTTCTGTTAGATAGCTGCGTTTTGGATTTAGAAGCAGATATTTCCCTGTGCTTACTGCTGTTTCTTCCATATGCCGGTAATGGGCTGAAAACGCCTGTTTTGGGACTCTGCAGAGAAAGTGTTTGCAGACTGCTGAATCCACACACGGGTTTAACTCTGGAAGTTGAGTGCACACATTGACAACCGTTCTGTTAGATAGCTGCGTTTTGGATTTAGAAGCAGATATTTCCCTGTGCTTACTGCTGTTTCTTCCATATGCCGGTAATGGGCTGAAAACGCCTGTTTTGGGACTCTGCAGAGAAAGTGTTTGTAGACTGCTGAATCCACACACGGGTTTAACTCTGGAAGTTGAGTGCACACATTGACAACCGTTCTGTTAGATAGCTGCGTTTTGGATTTAGAAGCAGATATTTCCCTGTGCTTACTGCTGTTTCTTCCATATGCCGGTAATGGGCTGAAAACGCCTGTTTTGGGACTCTGCAGAGAAAGTGTTTGCAGACTGCTGAATCCACACACGGGTTTAACTCTGGAAGTTGAGTGCACACATTGACAACCGTTCTGTTAGATAGCTGCGTTTTGGATTTAGAAGCAGATATTTCCCTGTGCTTACTGCTGTTTCTTCCATATGCCGGTAATGGGCTGAAAACGCCTGTTTTGGGACTCTGCAGAGAAAGTGTTTGCAGACTGCTGAATCCACACACGGGTTTAACTCTGGAAGTTGAGTGCACACATTGACAACCGTTCTGTTAGATAGCTGCGTTTTGGATTTAGAAGCAGATATTTCCCTGTGCTTACTGCAGTTTCTTCCATATGCCGGTAATGGGCTGAAAACGCCTGTTTTGGGACTCTGCAGAGAAAGTGTTTGCAGACTGCTGAATCCACACACGGGTTTAACTCTGGAAGTTGAGTGCACACATTGACAACCGTTCTGTTAGATAGCTGCGTTTTGGATTTAGAAGCAGATATTTCCCTGTGCTTACTGCTGTTTCTTCCATATGCCGGTAATGGGCTGAAAACGCCTGTTTTGGGACTCTGCAGAGAAAGTGTTTGCAGACTGCTGAATCCACACACGGGTTTAACTCTGGAAGTTGAGTGCACACATTGACAACCGTTCTGTTAGATAGCTGCGTTTTGGATTTAGAAGCAGATATTTCCCTGTGCTTACTGCTGTTTCTTCCATATGCCGGTAATGGGCTGAAAACGCCTGTTTTGGGACTCTGCAGAGAAAGTGTTTGCAGACTGCTGAATCCACACACGGGTTTAACTCTGGAAGTTGAGTGCACACATTGACAACCGTTCTGTTAGATAGCTGCGTTTTGGATTTAGAAGCAGATATTTCCCTGTGCTTACTGCTGTTTCTTCCATATGCCGGTAATGGGCTGAAAACGCCTGTTTTGGGACTCTGCAGAGAAAGTGTTTGCAGACTGCTGAATCCACACACGGGTTTAACTCTGGAAGTTGAGTGCACACATTGACAACCGTTCTGTTAGATAGCTGCGTTTTGGATTTAGAAGCAGATATTTCCCTGTGCTTACTGCTGTTTCTTCCATATGCCGGTAATGGGCTGAAAACGCCTGTTTTGGGACTCTGCAGAGAAAGTGTTTGCAGACTGCTGAATCCACACACGGGTTTAACTCTGGAAGTTGAGTGCACACATTGACAACCGTTCTGTTAGATAGCTGCGTTTTGGATTTAGAAGCAGATATTTCCCTGTGCTTACTGCTGTTTCTTCCATATGCCGGTAATGGGCTGAAAACGCCTGTTTTGGGACTCTGCACAGAAAGTGTTTGCAGACTGCTGAATCCACACACGGGTTTAACTCTGGATGTCGAGTGCACACATTGACAACCGTTCTGTTAGATAGCTGCGTTTTGGATTTAGAAGCAGATATTTCCCAGTGCTTACTGCTGTTTCTTCCATATGCCGGTAATGGGCTGAAAACGCCTGTTTTGGGACTCTGCAGAGAAAGTGTTTGCAGACTGCTGAATCCACACACGGGTTTAACTCTGGAAGTTGAGTGCACACATTGACAACCGTTCTGTTAGATAGCTGCGTTTTGGATTTAGAAGCAGATATTTCCCTGTGCTTACTGCTGTTTCTTCCATATGCCGGTAATGGGCTGAAAACGCCTGTTTTGGGACTCTGCAGAGAAAGTGTTTGCAGACTGCTGAATCCACACACGGGTTTAACTCTGGAAGTTGAGTGCACACATTGACAACCGTTCTGTTAGATAGCTGCGTTTTGGATTTAGAAGCAGATATTACCCTGTGCTTACTGCTGTTTCTTCCATATGCCGGTAATGGGCTGAAAACGCCTGTTTTGGGACTCTGCAGAGAAAGTGTTTGCAGACTGCTGAATCCACACACGGGTTTAACTCTGGAAGTTGAGTGCACACATTGACAACCGTTCTGTTAGATAGCTGCGTTTTGGATTTAGAAGCAGATATTTCCCAGTGCTTACTGCTGTTTCTTCCATATGCCGGTAATGGGCTGAAAACGCCTGTTTTGGGACTCTGCAGAGAAAGTGTTTGCAGACTGCTGAATCCACACACGGGTTTAACTCTGGAAGTTGAGTGCACACATTGACAACCGTTCTGTTAGATAGCTGCGTTTTGGATTTAGAAGCAGATATTTCCCTGTGCTTACTGCTGTTTCTTCCATATGCCGGTAATGGGCTGAAAACGCCTGTTTTGGGACTCTGCAGAGAAAGTGTTTGCAGACTGCTGAATCCACACACGGGTTTAACTCTGGAAGTTGAGTGCACACATTGACAACCGTTCTGTTAGATAGCTGCGTTTTGGATTTAGAAGCAGATATTTCCCTGTGCTTACTGCAGTTTCTTCCATATGCCGGTAATGGGCTGAAAACGCCTGTTTTGGGACTCTGCAGAGAAAGTGTTTGCAGACTGCTGAATCCACACACCGGTTTAACTCTGGAAGTTGAGTGCACACATTGACAACCGTTCTGTTAGATAGCTGCGTTTTGGATTTAGAAGCAGATATTTCCCTGTGCTTACTGCTGTTTCTTCCTTATGCCGGTAATGGGCTGAAAAACGCCTGTTTTGGGACTCTGCAGAGAAAGTGTTTGCAGTCTGCTGAATCCACACACGGGTTTACCTCTGGAAGTTGAGTGCACACATTGACAACCGTTCTGTTAGATAGCTGCGTTTTGGATTTAGAAGCAGATATTTCCCTGTGCTTACTGCTGTTTCTTCCATATGCCGGTAATGGGCTGAAAACGCCTGTTTTGGGACTCTGCAGAGAAAGTGTTTGCAGACTGCTGAATCCACACACGGGTTTAACTCTGGAAGTTGAGTGCACACATTGACAACCGTTCTGTTAGATAGCTGCGTTTTGGATTTAGAAGCAGATATTTCCCTGTGCTTACTGCTGTTTCTTCCATATGCCGGTAATGGGCTGAAAACGCCTGTTTTGGGACTCTGCAGAGAAAGTGTTTGCAGACTGCTGAATCCACACACGGGTTTAACTCTGGAAGTTGAGTGCACACATTGACAACCGTTCTGTTAGATAGCTGCGTTTTGGATTTAGAAGCAGATATTTCCCTGTGCTTACTGCTGTTTCTTCCATATGCCGGTAATGGGCTGAAAACGCCTGTTTTGGGACTCTGCAGAGAAAGTGTTTGCAGACTGCTGAATCCACACACGGGTTTAACTCTGGAAGTTGAGTGCACACATTGACAACCGTTCTGTTAGATAGCTGCGTTTTGGATTTAGAAGCAGATATTTCCCTGTGCTTACTGCTGTTTCTTCCATATGCCGGTAATGGGCTGAAAACGCCTGTTTTGGGACTCTGCAGAGAAAGTGTTTGCAGACTGCTGAATCCACACACGGGTTTAACTCTGGAAGTTGAGTGCACACATTGACAACCGTTCTGTTAGATAGCTGCATTTTGGATTTAGAAGCAGATATTTCCCTGTGCTTACTGCAGTTTCTTCCATATGCCGGTAATGGGCTGAAAACGCCTGTTTTGGGACTCTGCAGAGAAAGTGTTTGCAGACTGCTGAATCCACACACGGGTTTAACTCTGGAAGTTGAGTGCACACATTGACAACCGTTCTGTTAGATAGCTGCGTTTTGGATTTAGAAGCAGATATTTCCCTGTGCTTACTGCTGTTTCTTCCATATGCCGGTAATGGGCTGAAAACGCCTGTTTTGGGACTCTGCAGAGAAAGTGTTTGCAGACTGCTGAATCCACACACGGGTTTAACTCTGGAAGTTGAGTGCACACATTGACAACCGTTCTGTTAGATAGCTGCGTTTTGGATTTAGAAGCAGATATTTCTCTGTGCTTACTGCTGTTTCTTCCATATGCCGGTAATGGGCTGAAAACGCCTGTTTTGGGACTCTGCAGAGAAAGTGTTTGCAGACTGCTGAATCCACACACGGGTTTAACTCTGGAAGTTGAGTGCACACATTGACAACCGTTCTGTTAGATAGCTGCGTTTTGGATTTAGAAGCAGATATTTCCCTGTGCTTACTGCTGTTTCTTCCATATGCCGGTAATGGGCTGAAAACGCCTGTTTTGGGACTCTGCAGAGAAAGTGTTTGCAGACTGCTGAATCCACACACGGGTTTAACTCTGGAAGTTGAGTGCACACATTGACAACCGTTCTGTTAGATAGCTGCGTTTTGGATTTAGAAGCAGATATTTCCCTGTGCTTACTGCAGTTTCTTCCATATGCCGGTAATGGGCTGAAAACGTCTGTTTTGGGACTCTGCAGAGAAAGTGTTTGCAGACTGCTGAATCCACACACGGGTTTAACTCTGGAAGTTGAGTGCACACATTGACAACCGTTCTGTTAGATAGCTGCGTTTTGGATTTAGAAGCAGATATTTCCCTGTGCTTACTGCAGTTTCTTCCATATGCCGGTAATGGGCTGAAAACGCCTGTTTTGGGACTCTGCAGAGAAAGTGTTTGCAGACTGCTGAATCCACACACGGGTTTAACTCTGGAAGTTGAGTGCACACATTGACAACCGTTCTGTTAGATAGCTGCGTTTTGGATTTAGAAGCAGATATTTCCCTGTGCTTACTGCAGTTTCTTCCATATGCCGGTAATGGGCTGAAAACGTCTGTTTTGGGACTCTGCAGAGAAAGTGTTTGCAGACTGCTGAATCCACACACGGGTTTAACTCTGGAAGTTGAGTGCACACATTGACAACCGTTCTGTTAGATAGCTGCGTTTTGGATTTAGAAGCAGATATTTCCCTGTGCTTACTGCAGTTTCTTCCATATGCCGGTAATGGGCTGAAAACGCCTGTTTTGGGACTCTGCAGAGAAAGTGTTTGCAGACTGCTGAATCCACACACGGGTTTAACTCTGGAAGTTGAGTGCACACATTGACAACCGTTCTGTTAGATAGCTGCGTTTTGGATTTAGAAGCAGATATTTCCCTGTGCTTACTGCAGTTTCTTCCATATGCCGGTAATGGGCTGAAAACGCCTGTTTTGGGACTCTGCAGAGAAAGTGTTTGCAGACTGCTGAATCCACACACGGGTTTAACTCTGGAAGTTGAGTGCACACATTGACAACCGTTCTGTTAGATAGCTGCGTTTTGGATTTAGAAGCAGATATTTCCCTGTGCTTACTGCAGTTTCTTCCATATGCCGGTAATGGGCTGAAAACGCCTGTTTTGGGACTCTGCAGAGAAAGTGTTTGCAGACTGCTGAATCCACACACGGGTTTAACTCTGGATGTTGAGTGCACACATTGACAACCGTTCTGTTAGATAGCTGCGTTTTGGATTTAGAAGCAGATATTTCCCTGTGCTTACTGCTGTTTCTTCCATATGCCGGTAATGGGCTGAAAACGCCTGTTTTGGGACTCTGCAGAGAAAGTGTTTGCAGACTGCTGAATCCACACACGGGTTTAACTCTGGAAGTTGAGTGCACACATTGACAACCGTTCTGTTAGATAGCTGCGTTTTGGATTTAGAAGCAGATATTTCCCTGTGCTTACTGCTGTTTCTTCCATATGCCGGTAATGGGCTGAAAACGCCTGTTTTGGGACTCTGCAGAGAAAGTGTTTGCAGACTGCTGAATCCACACACGGGTTTAACTCTGGAAGTTGAGTGCACACATTGACAACCGTTCTGTTAGATAGCTGCGTTTTGGATTTAGAAGCAGATATTTCCCTGTGCTTACTGCTGTTTCTTCCATATGCCGGTAATGGGCTGAAAACGCCTGTTTTGGGACTCTGCAGAGAAAGTGTTTGCAGACTGCTGAATCCACACACGGGTTTAACTCTGGAAGTTGAGTGCACACATTGACAACCGTTCTGTTAGATAGCTGCGTTTTGGATTTAGAAGCAGATATTTCCCTGTGCTTACTGCTGTTTCTTCCATATGCCGGTAATGGGCTGAAAACGCCTGTTTTGGGACTCTGCACAGAAAGTGTTTGCAGACTGCTGAATCCACACACGGGTTTAACTCTGGATGTCGAGTGCACACATTGACAACCGTTCTGTTAGATAGCTGCCTTTTGGATTTAGAAGCAGATATTTCCCAGTGCTTACTGCTGTTTCTTCCATATGCCGGTAATGGTCTGAAAACGCCTGTTTTGGGACTCTGCAGAGAAAGTGTTTGCAGACTGCTGAATCCACACACGGGTTTAACTCTGGAAGTTGAGTGCACACATTGACAACCGTTCTGTTAGATAGCTGCGTTTTGGATTTAGAAGCAGATATTTCCCTGTGCTTACTGCTGTTTCTTCCATATGCCGGTAATGGGCTGAAAACGCCTGTTTTGGGACTCTGCAGAGAAAGTGTTTGCAGACTGCTGAATCCACACACGGGTTTAACTCTGGAAGTTGAGTGCACACATTGACAACCGTTCTGTTAGATAGCTGCGTTTTGGATTTAGAAGCAGATATTTCCCTGTGCTTACTGCTGTTTCTTCCATATGCCGGTAATGGGCTGAAAACGCCTGTTTTGGGACTCTGCAGAGAAAGTGTTTGCAGACTGCTGAATCCACCCACGGGTTTAACTCTGGAAGTTGAGTGCACACATTGACAACTGTTCTGTTAGATAGCTGCGTTTTGGATTTAGAAGCAGATATTTCCCTGTGCTTACTGCTGTTTCTTCCATATGCCGGTAATGGGCTGAAAACGCCTGTTTTGGGACTCTGCAGAGAAAGTGTTTGCAGACTGCTGAATCCACACACGGGTTTAACTCTGGAAGTTGAGTGCACACATTGACAACCGTTCTGTTAGATAGCTGCGTTTTGGATTTAGAAGCAGATATTTCCCTGTGCTTACTGCTGTTTCTTCCATATGCCGGTAATGGGCTGAAAACGCCTGTTTTGGGACTCTGCAGAGAAAGTGTTTGCAGACTGCTGAATCCACACACGGGTTTAACTCTGGAAGTTGAGTGCACACATTGACAACCGTTCTGTTAGATAGCTGCGTTTTGGATTTAGAAGCAGATATTTCCCTGTGCTTCCTGCTGTTTCTTCCATATGCCGGTAATGGGCTGAAAACGCCTGTTTTGGGACTCTGCAGAGAAAGTGTTTGCAGACTGCTGAATCCACACACGGGTTTAACTCTGGAAGTTGAGTGCACACATTGACAACCGTTCTGTTAGATAGCTGCGTTTTGGATTTAGAAGCAGATATTTCCCTGTGCTTACTGCTGTTTCTTCCATATGCCGGTAATGGGCTGAAAACGCCTGTTTTGGGACTCTGCAGAGAAAGTGTTTGCAGACTGCTGAATCCACACACGGGTTTAACTCTGGAAGTTGAGTGCACACATTGACAACCGTTCTGTTAGATAGCTGCGTTTTGGATTTAGAAGCAGATATTTCCCTGTGCTTACTGCTGTTTCTTCCATATGCCGGTAATGGGCTGAAAACGCCTGTTTTGGGACTCTGCAGAGAAAGTGTTTGCAGACTGCTGAATCCACACACGGGTTTAACTCTGGAAGTTGAGTGCACACATTGACAACCGTTCTGTTAGATAGCTGCGTTTTGGATTTAGAAGCAGATATTTCCCTGTGCTTACTGCTGTTTCTTCCATATGCCGGTAATGGGCTGAAAACGCCTGTTTTGGGACTCTGCAGAGAAAGTGTTTGCAGACTGCTGAATCCACACACGGGTTTAACTCTGGAAGTTGAGTGCAAACATTGACAACCGTTCTGTTAGATAGCTGCGTTTTGGATTTAGAAGCAGATATTTCCCTGTGCTTACTGCTGTTTCTTCCATATGCCGGTAATGGGCTGAAAACGCCTGTTTTGGGACTCTGCAGAGAAAGTGTTTGCAGACTGCTGAATCCACACACGGGTTTAACTCTGGAAGTCGAGTGCACACATTGACAACCGTTCTGTTAGATAGCTGCGTTTTGGATTTAGAAGCAGATATTTCCCAGTGCTTACTGCTCTTTCTTCCATATGCCGGTAATGGGCTGAAAACGCCTGTTTTGGGACTCTGCAGAGAAAGTGTTTGCAGACTGCTGAATCCACACACGGGTTTAACTCTGGAAGTTGAGTGCACACATTGACAACCGTTCTGTTAGATAGCTGCGTTTTGGATTTAGAAGCAGATATTTCCCTGTGCTTACTGCTGTTTCTTCCATATGCCGGTAATGGGCTGAAAACGCCTGTTTTGGGACTCTGCAGAGAAAGTGTTTGCAGACTGCTGAATCCACACACGGGTTTAACTCTGGAAGTTGAGTGCACACATTGACAACCGTTCTGTTAGATAGCTGCGTTTTGGATTTAGAAGCAGATATTTCCCTGTGCTTACTGCTGTTTCTTCCATATGCCGGTAATGGGCTGAAAACGCCTGTTTTGGGACTCTGCAGAGAAAGTGTTTGCAGACTGCTGAATCCACACACGGGTTTAACTCTGGAAGTTGAGTGCACACATTGACAACCGTTCTGTTAGATAGCTGCGTTTTGGATTTAGAAGCAGATATTTCCCTGTGCTTACTGCAGTTTCTTCCATATGCCGGTAATGGGCTGAAAACGTCTGTTGTGGGACTCTGCAGAGAAAGTGTTTGCAGACTGCTGAATCCACACACGGGTTTAACTCTGGAAGTTGAGTGCACACATTGACAACCGTTCTGTTAGATAGCTGCATTTTGGATTTAGAAGCAGATATTTCCCTGTGCTTACTGCTGTTTCTTCCATATGCCGGTAATGGGCTGAAAACGCCTGTTTTGGGACTCTGCAGAGAAAGTGTTTGCAGACTGCTGAATCCACACACGGGTTTAACTCTGGAAGTTGAGTGCACACATTGACAACCGTTCTGTTAGATAGCTGCGTTTTGGATTTAGAAGCAGATATTTCCCAGTGCTTACTGCTGTTTCTTCCATATGCCGGTAATGGGCTGAAAACGCCTGTTTTGGGACTCTGCACAGAAAGTGTTTGCAGACTGCTGAATCCACACACGGGTTTAACTCTGGAAGTTGAGTGCACACATTGACAACCGTTCTGTTAGATAGCTGCGTTTTGGATTTAGAAGCAGATATTTCCCTGTGCTTACTGCTGTTTCTTCCATATGCCGGTAATGGGCTGAAAACGCCTGTTTTGGGACTCTGCAGAGAAAGTGTTTGCAGACTGCTGAATCCACACACGGGTTTAACTCTGGAAGTTGAGTGAACACATTGACAACCGTTCTGTTAGATAGCTGCGTTTTGGATTTAGAAGCAGATATTTCCCTGTGCTTACTGCTGTTTCTTCCATATGCCGGTAATGGGCTGAAAACGCCTGTTTTGGGACTCTGCAGAGAAAGTGTTTGCAGACTGCTGAATCCACACACGGGTTTAACTCTGGAAGTTGAGTGCACACATTGACAACCGTTCTGTTAGATAGCTGCGTTTTGGATTTAGAAGCAGATATTTCCCAGTGCTTACTGCTGTTTCTTCCATATGCCGGTAATGGGCTGAAAACGCCTGTTTTGGGACTCTGCAGAGAAAGTGTTTGTAGACTGCTGAATCCACACACGGGTTTAACTCTGGAAGTTGAGTGCACACATTGACAACCGTTCTGTTAGATAGCTGCGTTTTGGATTTAGAAGCAGATATTTCCCTGTGCTTACTGCTGTTTCTTCCATATGCCGGTAATGGGCTGAAAACGCCTGTTTTGGGACTCTGCAGAGAAAGTGTTTGCAGACTGCTGAATCCACACACGGGTTTAACTCTGGAAGTTGAGTGCACACATTGACAACCGTTCTGTTAGATAGCTGCGTTTTGGATTTAGAAGCAGATATTTCCCTGTGCTTACTGCTGTTTCTTCCATATGCCGGTAATGGGCTGAAAACGCCTGTTTTGGGACTCTGCAGAGAAAGTGTTTGCAGACTGCTGAATCCACACACGGGTTTAACTCTGGAAGTTGAGTGCACACATTGACAACCGTTCTGTTAGATAGCTGCGTTTTGGATTTAGAAGCAGATATTTCCCTGTGCTTACTGCAGTTTCTTCCATATGCCGGTAATGGGCTGAAAACGCCTGTTTTGGGACTCTGCACAGAAAGTGTTTGCAGACTGCTGAATCCACACACGGGTTTAACTCTGGAAGTTGAGTGCACACATTGACAACCGTTCTGTTAGATAGCTGCGTTTTGGATTTAGAAGCAGATATTTCCCTGTGCTTACTGCTGTTTCTTCCATATGCCGGTAATGGGCTGAAAACGCCTGTTTTGGGACTCTGCAGAGAAAGTGTTTGCAGACTGCTGAATCCACACACGGGTTTAACTCTGGAAGTTGAGTGCACACATTGACAACCGTTCTGTTAGATAGCTGCCTTTTGGATTTAGAAGCAGATATTTCCCTGTGCTTACTGCTGTTTCTTCCATATGCCGGTAATGGGCTGAAAACGCCTGTTTTGGGACTCTGCAGAGAAAGTGTTTGCAGACTGCTGAATCCACACACGGGTTTAACTCTGGAAGTTGAGTGCACACATTGACAACCGTTCTGTTAGATAGCTGCGTTTTGGATTTAGAAGCAGATATTTCCCTGTGCTTACTGCTGTTTCTTCCATATGCCGGTAATGGGCTGAAAACGCCTGTTTTGGGACTCTGCAGAGAAAGTGTTTGCAGACTGCTGAATCCACACACGGGTTTAACTCTGGAAGTTGAGTGCACACATTGACAACCGTTCTGTTAGATAGCTGCGTTTTGGATTTAGAAGCAGATATTTCCCTGTGCTTACTGCTGTTTCTTCCATATGCCGGTAATGGGCTGAAAACGCCTGTTTTGGGACTCTGCAGAGAAAGTGTTTGCAGACTGCTGAATCCACACACGGGTTTAACTCTGGAAGTTGAGTGCACACATTGACAACCGTTCTGTTAGATAGCTGCGTTTTGGATTTAGAAGCAGATATTTCCCTGTGCTTACTGCTGTTTCTTCCATATGCCGGTAATGGGCTGAAAACGCCTGTTTTGGGACTCTGCACAGAAAGTGTTTGCAGACTGCTGAATCCACACACGGGTTTAACTCTGGATGTCGAGTGCACACATTGACAACCGTTCTGTTAGATAGCTGCGTTTTGGATTTAGAAGCAGATATTTCCCAGTGCTTACTGCTGTTTCTTCCATATGCCGGTAATGGTCTGAAAACGCCTGTTTTGGGACTCTGCAGAGAAAGTGTTTGCAGACTGCTGAATCCACACACGGGTTTAACTCTGGAAGTTGAGTGCACACATTGACAACCGTTCTGTTAGATAGCTGCGTTTTGGATTTAGAAGCAGATATTTCCCTGTGCTTACTGCTGTTTCTTCCATATGCCGGTAATGGGCTGAAAACGCCTGTTTTGGGACTCTGCAGAGAAAGTGTTTGCAGACTGCTGAATCCACACACGGGTTTAACTCTGGAAGTTGAGTGCACACATTGACAACCGTTCTGTTAGATAGCTGCGTTTTGGATTTAGAAGCAGATATTTCCCTGTGCTTACTGCTGTTTCTTCCATATGCCGGTAATGGGCTGAAAACGCCTGTTTTGGGACTCTGCAGAGAAAGTGTTTGCAGACTGCTGAATCCACACACGGGTTTAACTCTGGAAGTTGAGTGCACACATTGACAACCGTTCTGTTAGATAGCTGCGTTTTGGATTTAGAAGCAGATATTTCCCAGTGCTTACTGCTGTTTCTTCCATATGCCGGTAATGGGCTGAAAACGCCTGTTTTGGGACTCTGCAGAGAAAGTGTTTGCAGACTGCTGAATCCACACACGGGTTTAACTCTGGAAGTTGAGTGCACACATTGACAACCGTTCTGTTAGATAGCTGCGTTTTGGATTTAGAAGCAGATATTTCCGTGTGCTTACTGCTGTTTCTTCCATATGCCGGTAATGGGCTGAAAACGCCTGTTTTGGGACTCTGCAGAGAAAGTGTTTGCAGACTGCTGAATCCACACACGGGTTTAACTCTGGAAGTTGAGTGCACACATTGACAACCGTTCTGTTAGATAGCTGCGTTTTGGATTTAGAAGCAGATATTTCCCTGTGCTTACTGCAGTTTCTTCCATATGCCGGTAATGGGCTGAAAACGCCTGTTTTGGGACTCTGCAGAGAAAGTGTTTGCAGACTGCTGAATCCACACACGGGTTTAACTCTGGAAGTTGAGTGCACACATTGACAACCGTTCTGTTAGATAGCTGCGTTTTGGATTTAGAAGCAGATATTTCCCTGTGCTTACTGCTGTTTCTTCCTTATGCCGGTAATGGGCTGAAAAACGCCTGTTTTGGGACTCTGCAGAGAAAGTGTTTGCAGTCTGCTGAATCCACACACGGGTTTAACTCTGGAAGTTGAGTGCACACATTGACAACCGTTCTGTTAGATAGCTGCGTTTTGGATTTAGAAGCAGATATTTCCCTGTGCTTACTGCTGTTTCTTCCATATGCCGGTAATGGGCTGAAAACGCCTGTTTTGGGACTCTGCAGAGAAAGTGTTTGCAGACTGCTGAATCCACACACGGGTTTAACTCTGGAAGTTGAGTGCACACATTGACAACCGTTCTGTTAGATAGCTGCGTTTTGGATTTAGAAGCAGATATTTCCCTGTGCTTACTGCTGTTTCTTCCATATGCCGGTAATGGGCTGAAAACGCCTGTTTTGGGACTCTGCAGAGAAAGTGTTTGCAGACTGCTGAATCCACACACGGGTTTAACTCTGGAAGTTGAGTGCACACATTGACAACCGTTCTGTTAGATAGCTGCGTTTTGGATTTAGAAGCAGATATTTCCCTGTGCTTACTGCTGTTTCTTCCATATGCCGGTAATGGGCTGAAAACGCCTGTTTTGGGACTCTGCAGAGAAAGTGTTTGCAGACTGCTGAATCCACACACGGGTTTAACTCTGGAAGTTGAGTGCACACATTGACAACCGTTCTGTTAGATAGCTGCGTTTTGGATTTAGAAGCAGATATTTCCCTGTGCTTACTGCTGTTTCTTCCATATGCCGGTAATGGGCTGAAAACGCCTGTTTTGGGACTCTGCAGAGAAAGTGTTTGCAGACTGCTGAATCCACACACGGGTTTAACTCTGGAAGTTGAGTGCACACATTGACAACCGTTCTGTTAGATAGCTGCATTTTGGATTTAGAAGCAGATATTTCCCTGTGCTTACTGCAGTTTCTTCCATATGCCGGTAATGGGCTGAAAACGCCTGTTTTGGGACTCTGCAGAGAAAGTGTTTGCAGACTGCTGAATCCACACACGGGTTTAACTCTGGAAGTTGAGTGCACACATTGACAACCGTTCTGTTAGATAGCTGCGTTTTGGATTTAGAAGCAGATATTTCCCTGTGCTTACTGCTGTTTCTTCCATATGCCGGTAATGGGCTGAAAACGCCTGTTTTGGGACTCTGCAGAGAAAGTGTTTGCAGACTGCTGAATCCACACACGGGTTTAACTCTGGAAGTTGAGTGCACACATTGACAACCGTTCTGTTAGATAGCTGCGTTTTGGATTTAGAAGCAGATATTTCCCTGTGCTTACTGCTGTTTCTTCCATATGCCGGTAATGGGCTGAAAACGCCTGTTTTGGGACTCTGCAGAGAAAGTGTTTGCAGACTGCTGAATCCACACACGGGTTTAACTCTGGAAGTTGAGTGCACACATTGACAACCGTTCTGTTAGATAGCTGCGTTTTGGATTTAGAAGCAGATATTTCCCTGTGCTTACTGCTGTTTCTTCCATATGCCGGTAATGGGCTGAAAACGCCTGTTTTGGGACTCTGCAGAGAAAGTGTTTGCAGACTGCTGAATCCACACACGGGTTTAACTCTGGAAGTTGAGTGCACACATTGACAACCGTTCTGTTAGATAGCTGCGTTTTGGATTTAGAAGCAGATATTTCCCTGTGCTTACTGCTGTTTCTTCCATATGCCGGTAATGGGCTGAAAACGCCTGTTTTGGGACTCTGCAGAGAAAGTGTTTGCAGACTGCTGAATCCACACACGGGTTTAACTCTGGAAGTTGAGTGCACACATTGACAACCGTTCTGTTAGATAGCTGCGTTTTGGATTTAGAAGCAGATATTTCCCTGTGCTTACTGCTGTTTCTTCCATATGCCGGTAATGGGCTGAAAACGCCTGTTTTGGGACTCTGCACAGAAAGTGTTTGCAGACTGCTGAATCCACACACGGGTTTAACTCTGGAAGTCGAGTGCACACATTGACAACCGTTCTGTTAGATAGCTGCGTTTTGGATTTAGAAGCAGATATTTCCCAGTGCTTACTGCTCTTTCTTCCATATGCCGGTAATGGGCTGAAAACGCCTGTTTTGGGACTCTGCAGAGAAAGTGTTTGCAGACTGCTGAATCCACACACGGGTTTAACTCTGGAAGTTGAGTGCACACATTGACAACCGTTCTGTTAGATAGCTGCGTTTTGGATTTAGAAGCAGATATTTCCCTGTGCTTACTGCAGTTTCTTCCATATGCCGGTAATGGGCTGAAAACGCCTGTTTTGGAACTCTGCAGAGAAAGTGTTTGCAGACTGCTGAATCCACACACGGGTTTAACTCTGGAAGTTGAGTGCACACATTGACAACCGTTCTGTTAGATAGCTGCGTTTTGGATTTAGAAGCAGATATTTCCCTGTGCTTACTGCTGTTTCTTCCATATGCCGGTAATGGGCTGAAAACGCCTGTTTTGGGACTCTGCAGAGAACGTGTTTGCAGACTGCTGAATCCACACACGGGTTTAACTCTGGAAGTTGAGTGCACACATTGACAACCGTTCTGTTAGATAGCTGCGTTTTGGATTTAGAAGCAGATATTTCCCTGTGCTTACTGCAGTTTCTTCCATATGCCGGTAATGGGCTGAAAACGTCTGTTTTGGGACTCTGCAGAGAAAGTGTTTGCAGACTGCTGAATCCACACACGGGTTTAACTCTGGAAGTTGAGTGCACACATTGACAACCGTTCTGTTAGATAGCTGCATTTTGGATTTAGAAGCAGATATTTCCCTGTGCTTACTGCTGTTTCTTCCATATGCCGGTAATGGGCTGAAAACGCCTGTTTTGGGACTCTGCAGAGAAAGTGTTTGCAGACTGCTGAATCCACACACGGGTTTAACTCTGGAAGTTGAGTGCACACATTGACAACCGTTCTGTTAGATAGCTGCGTTTTGGATTTAGAAGAGGATATTTCCCTGTGCTTACTGCTGTTTCTTCCATATGCCGGTAATGGGCTGAAAACGCCTGTTTTGGGACTCTGCAGAGAAAGTGTTTGCAGACTGCTGAATCCACACACGGGTTTAACTCTGGAAGTTGAGTGCACACATTGACAACCGTTCTGTTAGATAGCTGCGTTTTGGATTTAGAAGCAGATATTTCCCTGTGCTTACTGCTGTTTCTTCCATATGCCGGTAATGGGCTGAAAATGCCTGTTTTGGGACTCTGCAGAGAAAGTGTTTGCAGACTGCTGAATCCACACACGGGTTTAACTCTGGAAGTTGAGTGCACACATTGACAACCGTTCTGTTAGATAGCTGCGTTTTGGATTTAGAAGCAGATATTTCCCTGTGCTTACTGCTGTTTCTTCCATATGCCGGTAATGGGCTGAAAACGCCTGTTTTGGGACTCTGCAGAGAAAGTGTTTGTAGACTGCTGAATCCACACACGGGTTTAACTCTGGAAGTTGAGTGCACACATTGACAACCGTTCTGTTAGATAGCTGCGTTTTGGATTTAGAAGCAGATATTTCCCTGTGCTTACTGCTGTTTCTTCCATATGCCGGTAATGGGCTGAAAACGCCTGTTTTGGGACTCTGCAGAGAAAGTGTTTGCAGACTGCTGAATCCACACACGGGTTTAACTCTGGAAGTTGAGTGCACACATTGACAACCGTTCTGTTAGATAGCTGCGTTTTGGATTTAGAAGCAGATATTTCCCTGTGCTTACTGCTGTTTCTTCCATATGCCGGTAATGGGCTGAAAACGCCTGTTTTGGGACTCTGCAGAGAAAGTGTTTGCAGACTGCTGAATCCACACACGGGTTTAACTCTGGAAGTTGAGTGCACACATTGACAACCGTTCTGTTAGATATCTGCGTTTTGGATTTAGAAGCAGATATTTCCCTGTGCTTACTGCAGTTTCTTCCATATGCCGGTAATGGGCTGAAAACGCCTGTTTTGGGACTCTGCAGAGAAAGTGTTTGCAGACTGCTGAATCCACACACGGGTTTAACTCTGGAAGTTGAGTGCACACATTGACAACCGTTCTGTTAGATAGCTGCGTTTTGGATTTAGAAGCAGATATTTCCCTGTGCTTACTGCTGTTTCTTCCATATGCCGGTAATGGGCTGAAAACGCCTGTTTTGGGACTCTGCAGAGAAAGTGTTTGCAGACTGCTGAATCCACACACGGGTTTAACTCTGGAAGTTGAGTGCACACATTGACAACCGTTCTGTTAGATAGCTGCGTTTTGGATTTAGAAGCAGATATTTCCCTGTGCTTACTGCTGTTTCTTCCATATGCCGGTAATGGGCTGAAAACGCCTGTTTTGGGACTCTGCACAGAAAGTGTTTGCAGACTGCTGAATCCACACACGGGTTTAACTCTGGATGTCGAGTGCACACATTGACAACCGTTCTGTTAGATAGCTGCCTTTTGGATTTAGAAGCAGATATTTCCCAGTGCTTACTGCTGTTTCTTCCATATGCCGGTAATGGTCTGAAAACGCCTGTTTTGGGACTCTGCAGAGAAAGTGTTTGCAGACTGCTGAATCCACACACGGGTTTAACTCTGGAAGTTGAGTGCACACATTGACAACCGTTCTGTTAGATAGCTGCGTTTTGGATTTAGAAGCAGATATTTCCCTGTGCTTACTGCTGTTTCTTCCATATGCCGGTAATGGGCTGAAAACGCCTGTTTTGGGACTCTGCAGAGAAAGTGTTTGCAGACTGCTGAATCCACACACGGGTTTAACTCTGGAAGTTGAGTGCACACATTGACAACCGTTCTGTTAGATAGCTGCGTTTTGGATTTAGAAGCAGATATTTCCCTGTGCTTACTGCTGTTTCTTCCATATGCCGGTAATGGGCTGAAAACGCCTGTTTTGGGACTCTGCAGAGAAAGTGTTTGCAGACTGCTGAATCCACACACGGGTTTAACTCTGGAAGTTGAGTGCACACATTGACAACTGTTCTGTTAGATAGCTGCGTTTTGGATTTAGAAGCAGATATTTCCCAGTGCTTACTGCTGTTTCTTCCATATGCCGGTAATGGGCTGAAAACGCCTGTTTTGGGACTCTGCAGAGAAAGTGTTTGCAGACTGCTGAATCCACACACGGGTTTAACTCTGGAAGTTGAGTGCACACATTGACAACCGTTCTGTTAGATAGCTGCGTTTTGGATTTAGAAGCAGATATTTCCCTGTGCTTACTGCTGTTTCTTCCATATGCCGGTAATGGGCTGAAAACGCCTGTTTTGGGACTCTGCAGAGAAAGTGTTTGCAGACTGCTGAATCCACACACGGGTTTAACTCTGGAAGTTGAGTGCACACATTGACAACCGTTCTGTTAGATAGCTGCGTTTTGGATTTAGAAGCAGATATTTCCCTGTGCTTCCTGCTGTTTCTTCCATATGCCGGTAATGGGCTGAAAACGCCTGTTTTGGGACTCTGCAGAGAAAGTGTTTGCAGACTGCTGAATCCACACACGGGTTTAACTCTGGAAGTTGAGTGCACACATTGACAACCGTTCTGTTAGATAGCTGCGTTTTGGATTTAGAAGCAGATATTTCCCTGTGCTTACTGCTGTTTCTTCCATATGCCGGTAATGGGCTGAAAACGCCTGTTTTGGGACTCTGCAGAGAAAGTGTTTGCAGACTGCTGAATCCACACACGGGTTTAACTCTGGAAGTTGAGTGCACACATTGACAACCGTTCTGTTAGATAGCTGCGTTTTGGATTTAGAAGCAGATATTTCCCTGTGCTTACTGCTGTTTCTTCCATATGCCGGTAATGGGCTGAAAACGCCTGTTTTGGGACTCTGCAGAGAAAGTGTTTGCAGACTGCTGAATCCACACACGGGTTTAACTCTGGAAGTTGAGTGCACACATTGACAACCGTTCTGTTAGATAGCTGCGTTTTGGATTTAGAAGCAGATATTTCCCTGTGCTTACTGCTGTTTCTTCCATATGCCGGTAATGGGCTGAAAACGCCTGTTTTGGGGACTCTGCAGAGAAAGTGTTTGCAGACTGCTGAATCCACACACGGGTTTAACTCTGGAAGTTGAGTGCAAACATTGACAACCGTTCTGTTAGATAGCTGCGTTTTGGATTTAGAAGCAGATATTTCCCTGTGCTTACTGCTGTTTCTTCCATATGCCGGTAATGGGCTGAAAACGCCTGTTTTGGGACTCTGCAGAGAAAGTGTTTGCAGACTGCTGAATCCACACACGGGTTTAACTCTGGAAGTCGAGTGCACACATTGACAACCGTTCTGTTAGATAGCTGCGTTTTGGATTTAGAAGCAGATATTTCCCAGTGCTTACTGCTCTTTCTTCCATATGCCGGTAATGGGCTGAAAAACGCCTGTTTTGGGACTCTGCAGAGAAAGTGTTTGCAGACTGCTGAATCCACACACGGGTTTAACTCTGGAAGTTGAGTGCACACATTGACAACCGTTCTGTTAGATAGCTGCGTTTTGGATTTAGAAGCAGATATTTCCCTGTGCTTACTGCTGTTTCTTCCATATGCCGGTAATGGGCTGAAAACGCCTGTTTTGGGACTCTGCAGAGAAAGTGTTTGCAGACTGCTGAATCCACACACGGGTTTAACTCTGGAAGTTGAGTGCACACATTGACAACCGTTCTGTTAGATAGCTGCGTTTTGGATTTAGAAGCAGATATTTCCCTGTGCTTACTGCTGTTTCTTCCATATGCCGGTAATGGTCTGAAAACGCCTGTTTTGGGACTCTGCAGAGAAAGTGTTTGCAGACTGCTGAATCCACACACGGGTTTAACTCTGGAAGTTGAGTGCACACATTGACAACCGTTCTGTTAGATAGCTGCGTTTTGGATTTAGAAGCAGATATTTCCCTGTGCTTACTGCTGTTTCTTCCATATGCCGGTAATGGGCTGAAAACGCCTGTTTTGGGACTCTGCAGAGAAAGTGTTTGCAGACTGCTGAATCCACACACGGGTTTAACTCTGGAAGTTGAGTGCACACATTGACAACCGTTCTGTTAGATAGCTGCGTTTTGGATTTAGAAGCAGATATTTCCCTGTGCTTACTGCTGTTTCTTCCATATGCCGGTAATGGGCTGAAAACGCCTGTTTTGGGACTCTGCAGAGAAAGTGTTTGCAGACTGCTGAATCCACACACGGGTTTAACTCTGGAAGTTGAGTGCACACATTGACAACCGTTCTGTTAGATAGCTGCGTTTTGGATTTAGAAGCAGATATTTCCCTGTGCTTACTGCTGTTTCTTCCATATGCCGGTAATGGGCTGAAAACGCCTGTTTTGGGACTCTGCAGAGAAAGTGTTTGCAGACTGCTGAATCCACACACGGGTTTAACTCTGGAAGTTGAGTGCACACATTGACAACCGTTCTGTTAGATAGCTGCGTTTTGGATTTAGAAGCAGATATTTCCCTGTGCTTACTGCTGTTTCTTCCATATGCCGGTAATGGTCTGAAAACGCCTGTTTTGGGACTCTGCAGAGAAAGTGTTTGCAGACTGCTGAATCCACACACGGGTTTAACTCTGGAAGTTGAGTGCACACATTGACAACCGTTCTGTTAGATAGCTGCGTTTTGGATTTAGAAGCAGATATTTCCCTGTGCTTACTGCTGTTTCTTCCATATGCCGGTAATGGGCTGAAAACGCCTGTTTTGGGACTCTGCAGAGAAAGTGTTTGCAGACTGCTGAATCCACACACGGGTTTAACTCTGGAAGTTGAGTGCACACATTGACAACCGTTCTGTTAGATAGCTGCGTTTTGGATTTAGAAGCAGATATTTCCCTGTGCTTACTGCTGTTTCTTCCATATGCCGGTAATGGGCTGAAAACGCCTGTTTTGGGACTCTGCAGAGAAAGTGTTTGCAGACTGCTGAATCCACACACGGGTTTAACTCTGGAAGTTGAGTGCACACATTGACAACTGTTCTGTTAGATAGCTGCGTTTTGGATTTAGAAGCAGATATTTCCCAGTGCTTACTGCTGTTTCTTCCATATGCCGGTAATGGGCTGAAAACGCCTGTTTTGGGACTCTGCAGAGAAAGTGTTTGCAGACTGCTGAATCCACACACGGGTTTAACTCTGGAAGTTGAGTGCACACATTGACAACCGTTCTGTTAGATAGCTGCGTTTTGGATTTAGAAGCAGATATTTCCCTGTGCTTACTGCTGTTTCTTCCATATGCCGGTAATGGGCTGAAAACGCCTGTTTTGGGACTCTGCAGAGAAAGTGTTTGCAGACTGCTGAATCCACACACGGGTTTAACTCTGGAAGTTGAGTGCACACATTGACAACCGTTCTGTTAGATAGCTGCGTTTTGGATTTAGAAGCAGATATTTCCCTGTGCTTCCTGCTGTTTCTTCCATATGCCGGTAATGGGCTGAAAACGCCTGTTTTGGGACTCTGCAGAGAAAGTGTTTGCAGACTGCTGAATCCACACACGGGTTTAACTCTGGAAGTTGAGTGCACACATTGACAACCGTTCTGTTAGATAGCTGCGTTTTGGATTTAGAAGCAGATATTTCCCTGTGCTTACTGCTGTTTCTTCCATATGCCGGTAATGGGCTGAAAACGCCTGTTTTGGGACTCTGCAGAGAAAGTGTTTGCAGACTGCTGAATCCACACACGGGTTTAACTCTGGAAGTTGAGTGCACACATTGACAACCGTTCTGTTAGATAGCTGCGTTTTGGATTTAGAAGCAGATATTTCCCTGTGCTTACTGCTGTTTCTTCCATATGCCGGTAATGGGCTGAAAACGCCTGTTTTGGGACTCTGCAGAGAAAGTGTTTGCAGACTGCTGAATCCACACACGGGTTTAACTCTGGAAGTTGAGTGCACACATTGACAACCGTTCTGTTAGATAGCTGCGTTTTGGATTTAGAAGCAGATATTTCCCTGTGCTTACTGCTGTTTCTTCCATATGCCGGTAATGGGCTGAAAACGCCTGTTTTGGGACTCTGCAGAGAAAGTGTTTGCAGACTGCTGAATCCACACACGGGTTTAACTCTGGAAGTTGAGTGCAAACATTGACAACCGTTCTGTTAGATAGCTGCGTTTTGGATTTAGAAGCAGATATTTCCCTGTGCTTACTGCTGTTTCTTCCATATGCCGGTAATGGGCTGAAAACGCCTGTTTTGGGACTCTGCAGAGAAAGTGTTTGCAGACTGCTGAATCCACACACGGGTTTAACTCTGGAAGTTGAGTGCACACATTGACAACCGTTCTGTTAGATAGCTGCGTTTTGGATTTAGAAGCAGATATTTCCCTGTGCTTACTGCTGTTTCTTCCATATGCCGGTAATGGGCTGAAAACGCCTGTTTTGGGACTCTGCAGAGAAAGTGTTTGCAGACTGCTGAATCCACACACGGGTTTAACTCTGGAAGTTGAGTGCAAACATTGACAACCGTTCTGTTAGATAGCTGCGTTTTGGATTTAGAAGCAGATATTTCCCTGTGCTTACTGCTGTTTCTTCCATATGCCGGTAATGGGCTGAAAACGCCTGTTTTGGGACTCTGCAGAGAAAGTGTTTGCAGACTGCTGAATCCACACACGGGTTTAACTCTGGAAGTCGAGTGCACACATTGACAACCGTTCTGTTAGATAGCTGCGTTTTGGATTTAGAAGCAGATATTTCCCAGTGCTTACTGCTCTTTCTTCCATATGCCGGTAATGGGCTGAAAACGCCTGTTTTGGGACTCTGCAGAGAAAGTGTTTGCAGACTGCTGAATCCACACACGGGTTTAACTCTGGAAGTTGAGTGCACACATTGACAACCGTTCTGTTAGATAGCTGCGTTTTGGATTTAGAAGCAGATATTTCCCTGTGCTTACTGCTGTTTCTTCCATATGCCGGTAATGGGCTGAAAACGCCTGTTTTGGGACTCTGCAGAGAAAGTGTTTGCAGACTGCTGAATCCACACACGGGTTTAACTCTGGAAGTTGAGTGCACACATTGACAACCGTTCTGTTAGATAGCTGCGTTTTGGATTTAGAAGCAGATATTTCCCTGTGCTTACTGCTGTTTCTTCCATATGCCGGTAATGGGCTGAAAACGCCTGTTTTGGGACTCTGCAGAGAAAGTGTTTGCAGACTGCTGAATCCACACACGGGTTTAACTCTGGAAGTTGAGTGCACACATTGACAACCGTTCTGTTAGATAGCTGCGTTTTGGATTTAGAAGCAGATATTTCCCTGTGCTTACTGCAGTTTCTTCCATATGCCGGTAATGGGCTGAAAACGTCTGTTTTGGGACTCTGCAGAGAAAGTGTTTGCAGACTGCTGAATCCACACACGGGTTTAACTCTGGAAGTTGAGTGCACACATTGACAACCGTTCTGTTAGATAGCTGCATTTTGGATTTAGAAGCAGATATTTCCCTGTGCTTACTGCTGTTTCTTCCATATGCCGGTAATGGGCTGAAAACGCCTGTTTTGGGACTCTGCAGAGAAAGTGTTTGCAGACTGCTGAATCCACACACGGGTTTAACTCTGGAAGTTGAGTGCACACATTGACAACCGTTCTGTTAGATAGCTGCGTTTTGGATTTAGAAGCAGATATTTCCCAGTGCTTACTGCTGTTTCTTCCATATGCCGGTAATGGGCTGAAAACGCCTGTTTTGGGACTCTGCACAGAAAGTGTTTGCAGACTGCTGAATCCACACACGGGTTTAACTCTGGAAGTTGAGTGCACACATTGACAACCGTTCTGTTAGATAGCTGCGTTTTGGATTTAGAAGCAGATATTTCCCTGTGCTTACTGCTGTTTCTTCCATATGCCGGTAATGGGCTGAAAACGCCTGTTTTGGGACTCTGCAGAGAAAGTGTTTGCAGACTGCTGAATCCACACACGGGTTTAACTCTGGAAGTTGAGTGAACACATTGACAACCGTTCTGTTAGATAGCTGCGTTTTGGATTTAGAAGCAGATATTTCCCTGTGCTTACTGCTGTTTCTTCCATATGCCGGTAATGGGCTGAAAACGCCTGTTTTGGGACTCTGCAGAGAAAGTGTTTGCAGACTGCTGAATCCACACACGGGTTTAACTCTGGAAGTTGAGTGCACACATTGACAACCGTTCTGTTAGATAGCTGCGTTTTGGATTTAGAAGCAGATATTTCCCAGTGCTTACTGCTGTTTCTTCCATATGCCGGTAATGGGCTGAAAACGCCTGTTTTGGGACTCTGCAGAGAAAGTGTTTGTAGACTGCTGAATCCACACACGGGTTTAACTCTGGAAGTTGAGTGCACACATTGACAACCGTTCTGTTAGATAGCTGCGTTTTGGATTTAGAAGCAGATATTTCCCTGTGCTTACTGCTGTTTCTTCCATATGCCGGTAATGGGCTGAAAACGCCTGTTTTGGGACTCTGCAGAGAAAGTGTTTGCAGACTGCTGAATCCACACACGGGTTTAACTCTGGAAGTTGAGTGCACACATTGACAACCGTTCTGTTAGATAGCTGCGTTTTGGATTTAGAAGCAGATATTTCCCTGTGCTTACTGCTGTTTCTTCCATATGCCGGTAATGGGCTGAAAACGCCTGTTTTGGGACTCTGCAGAGAAAGTGTTTGCAGACTGCTGAATCCACACACGGGTTTAACTCTGGAAGTTGAGTGCACACATTGACAACCGTTCTGTTAGATAGCTGCGTTTTGGATTTAGAAGCAGATATTTCCCTGTGCTTACTGCAGTTTCTTCCATATGCCGGTAATGGGCTGAAAACGCCTGTTTTGGGACTCTGCACAGAAAGTGTTTGCAGACTGCTGAATCCACACACGGGTTTAACTCTGGAAGTTGAGTGCACACATTGACAACCGTTCTGTTAGATAGCTGCGTTTTGGATTTAGAAGCAGATATTTCCCTGTGCTTACTGCTGTTTCTTCCATATGCCGGTAATGGGCTGAAAACGCCTGTTTTGGGACTCTGCAGAGAAAGTGTTTGCAGACTGCTGAATCCACACACGGGTTTAACTCTGGAAGTTGAGTGCACACATTGACAACCGTTCTGTTAGATAGCTGCCTTTTGGATTTAGAAGCAGATATTTCCCTGTGCTTACTGCTGTTTCTTCCATATGCCGGTAATGGGCTGAAAACGCCTGTTTTGGGACTCTGCAGAGAAAGTGTTTGCAGACTGCTGAATCCACACACGGGTTTAACTCTGGAAGTTGAGTGCACACATTGACAACCGTTCTGTTAGATAGCTGCGTTTTGGATTTAGAAGCAGATATTTCCCTGTGCTTACTGCTGTTTCTTCCATATGCCGGTAATGGGCTGAAAACGCCTGTTTTGGGACTCTGCAGAGAAAGTGTTTGCAGACTGCTGAATCCACACACGGGTTTAACTCTGGAAGTTGAGTGCACACATTGACAACCGTTCTGTTAGATAGCTGCGTTTTGGATTTAGAAGCAGATATTTCCCTGTGCTTACTGCTGTTTCTTCCATATGCCGGTAATGGGCTGAAAACGCCTGTTTTGGGACTCTGCAGAGAAAGTGTTTGCAGACTGCTGAATCCACACACGGGTTTAACTCTGGAAGTTGAGTGCACACATTGACAACCGTTCTGTTAGATAGCTGCGTTTTGGATTTAGAAGCAGATATTTCCCTGTGCTTACTGCTGTTTCTTCCATATGCCGGTAATGGGCTGAAAACGCCTGTTTTGGGACTCTGCACAGAAAGTGTTTGCAGACTGCTGAATCCACACACGGGTTTAACTCTGGATGTCGAGTGCACACATTGACAACCGTTCTGTTAGATAGCTGCGTTTTGGATTTAGAAGCAGATATTTCCCAGTGCTTACTGCTGTTTCTTCCATATGCCGGTAATGGTCTGAAAACGCCTGTTTTGGGACTCTGCAGAGAAAGTGTTTGCAGACTGCTGAATCCACACACGGGTTTAACTCTGGAAGTTGAGTGCACACATTGACAACCGTTCTGTTAGATAGCTGCGTTTTGGATTTAGAAGCAGATATTTCCCTGTGCTTACTGCTGTTTCTTCCATATGCCGGTAATGGGCTGAAAACGCCTGTTTTGGGACTCTGCAGAGAAAGTGTTTGCAGACTGCTGAATCCACACACGGGTTTAACTCTGGAAGTTGAGTGCACACATTGACAACCGTTCTGTTAGATAGCTGCGTTTTGGATTTAGAAGCAGATATTTCCCTGTGCTTACTGCTGTTTCTTCCATATGCCGGTAATGGGCTGAAAACGCCTGTTTTGGGACTCTGCAGAGAAAGTGTTTGCAGACTGCTGAATCCACACACGGGTTTAACTCTGGAAGTTGAGTGCACACATTGACAACCGTTCTGTTAGATAGCTGCGTTTTGGATTTAGAAGCAGATATTTCCCTGTGCTTACTGCTGTTTCTTCCATATGCCGGTAATGGGCTGAAAACGCCTGTTTTGGGACTCTGCAGAGAAAGTGTTTGCAGACTGCTGAATCCACACACGGGTTTAACTCTGGAAGTTGAGTGCACACATTGACAACCGTTCTGTTAGATAGCTGCGTTTTGGATTTAGAAGCAGATATTTCCCTGTGCTTACTGCTGTTTCTTCCATATGCCGGTAATGGGCTGAAAACGCCTGTTTTGGGACTCTGCAGAGAAAGTGTTTGCAGACTGCTGAATCCACACACGGGTTTAACTCTGGAAGTTGAGTGCACACATTGACAACCGTTCTGTTAGATAGCTGCGTTTTGGATTTAGAAGCAGATATTTCCCTGTGCTTACTGCAGTTTCTTCCATATGCCGGTAATGGGCTGAAAACGCCTGTTTTGGGACTCTGCAGAGAAAGTGTTTGCAGACTGCTGAATCCACACACGGGTTTAACTCTGGAAGTTGAGTGCACACATTGACAACCGTTCTGTTAGATAGCTGCGTTTTGGATTTAGAAGCAGATATTTCCCTGTGCTTACTGCTGTTTCTTCCTTATGCCGGTAATGGGCTGAAAAACGCCTGTTTTGGGACTCTGCAGAGAAAGTGTTTGCAGTCTGCTGAATCCACACACGGGTTTAACTCTGGAAGTTGAGTGCACACATTGACAACCGTTCTGTTAGATAGCTGCGTTTTGGATTTAGAAGCAGATATTTCCCTGTGCTTACTGCTGTTTCTTCCATATGCCGGTAATGGGCTGAAAACGCCTGTTTTGGGACTCTGCAGAGAAAGTGTTTGCAGACTGCTGAATCCACACACGGGTTTAACTCTGGAAGTTGAGTGCACACATTGACAACCGTTCTGTTAGATAGCTGCGTTTTGGATTTAGAAGCAGATATTTCCCTGTGCTTACTGCTGTTTCTTCCATATGCCGGTAATGGGCTGAAAACGCCTGTTTTGGGACTCTGCAGAGAAAGTGTTTGCAGACTGCTGAATCCACACACGGGTTTAACTCTGGAAGTTGAGTGCACACATTGACAACCGTTCTGTTAGATAGCTGCGTTTTGGATTTAGAAGCAGATATTTCCCTGTGCTTACTGCTGTTTCTTCCATATGCCGGTAATGGGCTGAAAACGCCTGTTTTGGGACTCTGCAGAGAAAGTGTTTGCAGACTGCTGAATCCACACACGGGTTTAACTCTGGAAGTTGAGTGCACACATTGACAACCGTTCTGTTAGATAGCTGCGTTTTGGATTTAGAAGCAGATATTTCCCTGTGCTTACTGCTGTTTCTTCCATATGCCGGTAATGGGCTGAAAACGCCTGTTTTGGGACTCTGCAGAGAAAGTGTTTGCAGACTGCTGAATCCACACACGGGTTTAACTCTGGAAGTTGAGTGCACACATTGACAACCGTTCTGTTAGATAGCTGCATTTTGGATTTAGAAGCAGATATTTCCCTGTGCTTACTGCAGTTTCTTCCATATGCCGGTAATGGGCTGAAAACGCCTGTTTTGGGACTCTGCAGAGAAAGTGTTTGCAGACTGCTGAATCCACACACGGGTTTAACTCTGGAAGTTGAGTGCACACATTGACAACCGTTCTGTTAGATAGCTGCGTTTTGGATTTAGAAGCAGATATTTCCCTGTGCTTACTGCTGTTTCTTCCATATGCCGGTAATGGGCTGAAAACGCCTGTTTTGGGACTCTGCAGAGAAAGTGTTTGCAGACTGCTGAATCCACACACGGGTTTAACTCTGGAAGTTGAGTGCACACATTGACAACCGTTCTGTTAGATAGCTGCGTTTTGGATTTAGAAGCAGATATTTCCCTGTGCTTACTGCTGTTTCTTCCATATGCCGGTAATGGGCTGAAAACGCCTGTTTTGGGACTCTGCAGAGAAAGTGTTTGCAGACTGCTGAATCCACACACGGGTTTAACTCTGGAAGTTGAGTGCACACATTGACAACCGTTCTGTTAGATAGCTGCGTTTTGGATTTAGAAGCAGATATTTCCCTGTGCTTACTGCTGTTTCTTCCATATGCCGGTAATGGGCTGAAAACGCCTGTTTTGGGACTCTGCAGAGAAAGTGTTTGCAGACTGCTGAATCCACACACGGGTTTAACTCTGGAAGTTGAGTGCACACATTGACAACCGTTCTGTTAGATAGCTGCGTTTTGGATTTAGAAGCAGATATTTCCCTGTGCTTACTGCTGTTTCTTCCATATGCCGGTAATGGGCTGAAAACGCCTGTTTTGGGACTCTGCAGAGAAAGTGTTTGCAGACTGCTGAATCCACACACGGGTTTAACTCTGGAAGTTGAGTGCACACATTGACAACCGTTCTGTTAGATAGCTGCGTTTTGGATTTAGAAGCAGATATTTCCCTGTGCTTACTGCTGTTTCTTCCATATGCCGGTAATGGGCTGAAAACGCCTGTTTTGGGACTCTGCACAGAAAGTGTTTGCAGACTGCTGAATCCACACACGGGTTTAACTCTGGAAGTCGAGTGCACACATTGACAACCGTTCTGTTAGATAGCTGCGTTTTGGATTTAGAAGCAGATATTTCCCAGTGCTTACTGCTCTTTCTTCCATATGCCGGTAATGGGCTGAAAACGCCTGTTTTGGGACTCTGCAGAGAAAGTGTTTGCAGACTGCTGAATCCACACACGGGTTTAACTCTGGAAGTTGAGTGCACACATTGACAACCGTTCTGTTAGATAGCTGCGTTTTGGATTTAGAAGCAGATATTTCCCTGTGCTTACTGCAGTTTCTTCCATATGCCGGTAATGGGCTGAAAACGCCTGTTTTGGAACTCTGCAGAGAAAGTGTTTGCAGACTGCTGAATCCACACACGGGTTTAACTCTGGAAGTTGAGTGCACACATTGACAACCGTTCTGTTAGATAGCTGCGTTTTGGATTTAGAAGCAGATATTTCCCTGTGCTTACTGCTGTTTCTTCCATATGCCGGTAATGGGCTGAAAACGCCTGTTTTGGGACTCTGCAGAGAACGTGTTTGCAGACTGCTGAATCCACACACGGGTTTAACTCTGGAAGTTGAGTGCACACATTGACAACCGTTCTGTTAGATAGCTGCGTTTTGGATTTAGAAGCAGATATTTCCCTGTGCTTACTGCAGTTTCTTCCATATGCCGGTAATGGGCTGAAAACGTCTGTTTTGGGACTCTGCAGAGAAAGTGTTTGCAGACTGCTGAATCCACACACGGGTTTAACTCTGGAAGTTGAGTGCACACATTGACAACCGTTCTGTTAGATAGCTGCATTTTGGATTTAGAAGCAGATATTTCCCTGTGCTTACTGCTGTTTCTTCCATATGCCGGTAATGGGCTGAAAACGCCTGTTTTGGGACTCTGCAGAGAAAGTGTTTGCAGACTGCTGAATCCACACACGGGTTTAACTCTGGAAGTTGAGTGCACACATTGACAACCGTTCTGTTAGATAGCTGCGTTTTGGATTTAGAAGAGGATATTTCCCTGTGCTTACTGCTGTTTCTTCCATATGCCGGTAATGGGCTGAAAACGCCTGTTTTGGGACTCTGCAGAGAAAGTGTTTGCAGACTGCTGAATCCACACACGGGTTTAACTCTGGAAGTTGAGTGCACACATTGACAACCGTTCTGTTAGATAGCTGCGTTTTGGATTTAGAAGCAGATATTTCCCTGTGCTTACTGCTGTTTCTTCCATATGCCGGTAATGGGCTGAAAACGCCTGTTTTGGGACTCTGCAGAGAAAGTGTTTGCAGACTGCTGAATCCACACACGGGTTTAACTCTGGAAGTTGAGTGCACACATTGACAACCGTTCTGTTAGATAGCTGCGTTTTGGATTTAGAAGCAGATATTTCCCTGTGCTTACTGCTGTTTCTTCCATATGCCGGTAATGGGCTGAAAACGCCTGTTTTGGGACTCTGCAGAGAAAGTGTTTGTAGACTGCTGAATCCACACACGGGTTTAACTCTGGAAGTTGAGTGCACACATTGACAACCGTTCTGTTAGATAGCTGCGTTTTGGATTTAGAAGCAGATATTTCCCTGTGCTTACTGCTGTTTCTTCCATATGCCGGTAATGGGCTGAAAACGCCTGTTTTGGGACTCTGCAGAGAAAGTGTTTGCAGACTGCTGAATCCACACACGGGTTTAACTCTGGAAGTTGAGTGCACACATTGACAACCGTTCTGTTAGATAGCTGCGTTTTGGATTTAGAAGCAGATATTTCCCTGTGCTTACTGCTGTTTCTTCCATATGCCGGTAATGGGCTGAAAACGCCTGTTTTGGGACTCTGCAGAGAAAGTGTTTGCAGACTGCTGAATCCACACACGGGTTTAACTCTGGAAGTTGAGTGCACACATTGACAACCGTTCTGTTAGATAGCTGCGTTTTGGATTTAGAAGCAGATATTTCCCTGTGCTTACTGCAGTTTCTTCCATATGCCGGTAATGGGCTGAAAACGCCTGTTTTGGGACTCTGCAGAGAAAGTGTTTGCAGACTGCTGAATCCACACACGGGTTTAACTCTGGAAGTTGAGTGCACACATTGACAACCGTTCTGTTAGATAGCTGCGTTTTGGATTTAGAAGCAGATATTTCCCAGTGCTTACTGCTGTTTCTTCCATATGCCGGTAATGGGCTGAAAACGCCTGTTTTGGGACTCTGCAGAGAAAGTGTTTGCAGACTGCTGAATCCACACACGGGTTTAACTCTGGAAGTTGAGTGCACACATTGACAACCGTTCTGTTAGATAGCTGCGTTTTGGATTTAGAAGCAGATATTTCCCTGTGCTTACTGCTGTTTCTTCCATATGCCGGTAATGGGCTGAAAACGCCTGTTTTGGGACTCTGCACAGAAAGTGTTTGCAGACTGCTGAATCCACACACGGGTTTAACTCTGGATGTCGAGTGCACACATTGACAACCGTTCTGTTAGATAGCTGCCTTTTGGATTTAGAAGCAGATATTTCCCAGTGCTTACTGCTGTTTCTTCCATATGCCGGTAATGGTCTGAAAACGCCTGTTTTGGGACTCTGCAGAGAAAGTGTTTGCAGACTGCTGAATCCACACACGGGTTTAACTCTGGAAGTTGAGTGCACACATTGACAACCGTTCTGTTAGATAGCTGCGTTTTGGATTTAGAAGCAGATATTTCCCTGTGCTTACTGCTGTTTCTTCCATATGCCGGTAATGGGCTGAAAACGCCTGTTTTGGGACTCTGCAGAGAAAGTGTTTGCAGACTGCTGAATCCACACACGGGTTTAACTCTGGAAGTTGAGTGCACACATTGACAACCGTTCTGTTAGATAGCTGCGTTTTGGATTTAGAAGCAGATATTTCCCTGTGCTTACTGCTGTTTCTTCCATATGCCGGTAATGGGCTGAAAACGCCTGTTTTGGGACTCTGCAGAGAAAGTGTTTGCAGACTGCTGAATCCACACACGGGTTTAACTCTGGAAGTTGAGTGCACACATTGACAACTGTTCTGTTAGATAGCTGCGTTTTGGATTTAGAAGCAGATATTTCCCAGTGCTTACTGCTGTTTCTTCCATATGCCGGTAATGGGCTGAAAACGCCTGTTTTGGGACTCTGCAGAGAAAGTGTTTGCAGACTGCTGAATCCACACACGGGTTTAACTCTGGAAGTTGAGTGCACACATTGACAACCGTTCTGTTAGATAGCTGCGTTTTGGATTTAGAAGCAGATATTTCCCTGTGCTTACTGCTGTTTCTTCCATATGCCGGTAATGGGCTGAAAACGCCTGTTTTGGGACTCTGCAGAGAAAGTGTTTGCAGACTGCTGAATCCACACACGGGTTTAACTCTGGAAGTTGAGTGCACACATTGACAACCGTTCTGTTAGATAGCTGCGTTTTGGATTTAGAAGCAGATATTTCCCAGTGCTTACTGCTGTTTCTTCCATATGCCGGTAATGGGCTGAAAACGCCTGTTTTGGGACTCTGCAGAGAAAGTGTTTGCAGACTGCTGAATCCACACACGGGTTTAACTCTGGAAGTTGAGTGCACACATTGACAACCGTTCTGTTAGATAGCTGCGTTTTGGATTTAGAAGCAGATATTTCCCTGTGCTTCCTGCTGTTTCTTCCATATGCCGGTAATGGGCTGAAAACGCCTGTTTTGGGACTCTGCAGAGAAAGTGTTTGCAGACTGCTGAATCCACACACGGGTTTAACTCTGGAAGTTGAGTGCACACATTGACAACCGTTCTGTTAGATAGCTGCGTTTTGGATTTAGAAGCAGATATTTCCCTGTGCTTACTGCTGTTTCTTCCATATGCCGGTAATGGGCTGAAAACGCCTGTTTTGGGACTCTGCAGAGAAAGTGTTTGCAGACTGCTGAATCCACACACGGGTTTAACTCTGGAAGTTGAGTGTACACATTGACAACCGTTCTGTTAGATAGCTGCGTTTTGGATTTAGAAGCAGATATTTCCCTGTGCTTACTGCAGTTTCTTCCATATGCCGGTAATGGGCTGAAAACGCCTGTTTTGGGACTCTGCAGAGAAAGTGTTTGCAGACTGCTGAATCCACACACGGGTTTAACTCTGGAAGTTGAGTGCACACATTGACAACCGTTCTGTTAGATAGCTGCATTTTGGATTTAGAAGCAGATATTTCCCTGTGCTTACTGCTGTTTCTTCCATATGCCGGTAATGGGCTGAAAACGCCTGTTTTGGGACTCTGCAGAGAAAGTGTTTGCAGACTGCTGAATCCACACACGGGTTTAACTCTGGAAGTTGAGTGCACACATTGACAACCGTTCTGTTAGATAGCTGCGTTTTGGATTTAGAAGCAGATATTTCCCTGTGCTTACTGCAGTTTCTTCCATATGCCGGTAATGGGCTGAAAACGCCTGTTTTGGGACTCTGTAGAGAAAGTGTTTGCAGACTGCTGAATCCACACACGGGTTTAACTCTGGAAGTTGAGTGCACACATTGACAACCGTTCTGTTAGATAGCTGCGTTTTGGATTTAGAAGCAGATATTTCCCAGTGCTTACTGCAGTTTCTTCCATATGCCGGTAATGGGCTGAAAACGCCTGTTTTGGGACTCTGCAGAGAAAGTGTTTGCAGACTGCTGAATCCACACACGGGTTTAACTCTGGAAGTTGAGTGCACACATTGACAACCGTTCTGTTAGATAGCTGCGTTTTGGATTTAGAAGCAGATATTTCCCTGTGCTTACTGCTGTTTCTTCCATATGCCGGTAATGGGCTGAAAACGCCTGTTTTGGGACTCTGCAGAGAAAGTGTTTGCAGACTGCTGAATCCACACACGGGTTTAACTCTGGAAGTTGAGTGCACACATTGACAACCGTTCTGTTAGATAGCTGCATTTTGGATTTAGAAGCAGATATTTCCCTGTGCTTACTGCTGTTTCTTCCATATGCCGGTAATGGGCTGAAAACGCCTGTTTTGGGACTCTGCAGAGAAAGTGTTTGCAGACTGCTGAATCCACACACGGGTTTAACTCTGGAAGTTGAGTGCACACATTGACAACCGTTCTGTTAGATAGCTGCGTTTTGGATTTAGAAGCAGATATTTCCCTGTGCTTACTGCTGTTTCTTCCATATGCCGGTAATGGGCTGAAAACGCCTGTTTTGGGACTCTGCAGAGAAAGTGTTTGCAGACTGCTGAATCCACACACGGGTTTAACTCTGGAAGTTGAGTGCACACATTGACAACCGTTCTGTTAGATAGCTGCGTTTTGGATTTAGAAGCAGATATTTCCCTGTGCTTACTGCTGTTTCTTCCATATGCCGGTAATGGGCTGAAAACGCCTGTTTTGGGACTCTGCAGAGAAAGTGTTTGCAGACTGCTGAATCCACACACGGGTTTAACTCTGGAAGTTGAGTGCACACATTGACAACCGTTCTGTTAGATAGCTGCGTTTTGGATTTAGAAGCAGATATTTCCCTGTGCTTACTGCTGTTTCTTCCATATGCCGGTAATGGGCTGAAAACGCCTGTTTTGGGACTCTGCAGAGAAAGTGTTTGCAGACTGCTGAATCCACACACGGGTTTAACTCTGGAAGTTGAGTGCACACATTGACAACCGTTCTGTTAGATAGCTGCGTTTTGGATTTAGAAGCAGATATTTCCCTGTGCTTACTGCTGATTCTTCCATATGCCGGTAATGGGCTGAAAACGCCTGTTTTGGGACTCTGCAGAGAAAGTGTTTGCAGACTGCTGAATCCACACACGGGTTTAACTCTGGAAGTTGAGTGCACACATTGACAACCGTTCTGTTAGATAGCTGCATTTTGGATTTAGAAGCAGATATTTCCCTGTGCTTACTGCAGTTTCTTCCATATGCCGGTAATGGGCTGAAAACGCCTGTTTTGGGACTCTGCAGAGAAAGTGTTTGCAGACTGCTGAATCCACACACGGGTTTAACTCTGGAAGTTGAGTGCACACATTGACAACCGTTCTGTTAGATAGCTGCGTTTTGGATTTAGAAGCAGATATTTCCCTGTGCTTACTGCTGTTTCTTCCATATGCCGGTAATGGGCTGAAAACGCCTGTTTTGGGACTCTGCAGAGAAAGTGTTTGCAGACTGCTGAATCCACACACGGGTTTAACTCTGGAAGTTGAGTGCACACATTGACAACCGTTCTGTTAGATAGCTGCGTTTTGGATTTAGAAGCAGATATTTCCCAGTGCTTACTGCTGTTTCTTCCATATGCCGGTAATGGGCTGAAAACGCCTGTTTTGGGACTCTGCAGAGAAAGTGTTTGCAGACTGCTGAATCCACACACGGGTTTAACTCTGGAAGTTGAGTGCACACATTGACAACCGTTCTGTTAGATAGCTGCGTTTTGGTTTTAGAAGCAGATATTTCCCAGTGCTTACTGCTGTTTCTTCCATATGCCGGTAATGGGCTGAAAACCCCTGTTTTGGGAATCTGCAGAGAAAGTGTTTGCAGACTGCTGAATCCACACACGGGTTTAACTCTGGAAGTTGAGTGCACACATTGACAACCGTTCTGTTAGATAGCTGCGTTTTGGATTTAGAAGCAGATATTTCCCTGTGCTTACTGCTGTTTCTTCCATATGCCGGTAATGGGCTGAAAACGCCTTTTTTGGGACTCTGCAGAGAAAGTGTTTGCAGACTGCTGAATCCACACACGGGTTTAACTCTGGAAGTTGAGTGTACACATTGACAACCGTTCTGTTAGATAGCTGCGTTTTGGATTTAGAAGCAGATATTTCCCTGTGCTTACTGCTGTTTCTTCCATATGCCGGTAATGGGCTGAAAACGCCTGTTTTGGGACTCTGCAGAGAAAGTGTTTGCAGACTGCTGAATCCACACACGGGTTTAACTCTGGAAGTTGAGTGCACACATTGACAACCGTTCTGTTAGATAGCTGCGTTTTGGATTTAGAAGCAGATATTTCCCTGTGCTTACTGCTGTTTCTTCCATATGCCGGTAATGGGCTGAAAACGCCTGTTTTGGGACTCTGCAGAGAAAGTGTTTGCAGACTGCTGAATCCACACACGGGTTTAACTCTGGAAGTTGAGTGCACACATTGACAACCGTTCTGTTAGATAGCTGCGTTTTGGATTTAGAAGCAGATATTTCCCAGTGCTTACTGCTGTTTCTTCCATATGCCGGTAATGGGCTGAAAACGCCTGTTTTGGGACTCTGCAGAGAAAGTGTTTGCAGACTGCTGAATCCACACACGGGTTTAACTCTGGAAGTTGAGTGCACACATTGACAACCGTTCTGTTAGATAGCTGCGTTTTGGATTTAGAAGCAGATATTTCCCTGTGCTTCCTGCTGTTTCTTCCATATGCCGGTAATGGGCTGAAAACGCCTGTTTTGGGACTCTGCAGAGAAAGTGTTTGCAGACTGCTGAATCCACACACGGGTTTAACTCTGGAAGTTGAGTGCACACATTGACAACCGTTCTGTTAGATAGCTGCGTTTTGGATTTAGAAGCAGATATTTCCCTGTGCTTACTGCTGTTTCTTCCATATGCCGGTAATGGGCTGAAAACGCCTGTTTTGGGACTCTGCAGAGAAAGTGTTTGCAGACTGCTGAATCCACACACGGGTTTAACTCTGGAAGTTGAGTGTACACATTGACAACCGTTCTGTTAGATAGCTGCGTTTTGGATTTAGAAGCAGATATTTCCCTGTGCTTACTGCAGTTTCTTCCATATGCCGGTAATGGGCTGAAAACGCCTGTTTTGGGACTCTGCAGAGAAAGTGTTTGCAGACTGCTGAATCCACACACGGGTTTAACTCTGGAAGTTGAGTGCACACATTGACAACCGTTCTGTTAGATAGCTGCGTTTTGGATTTAGAAGCAGATATTTCCCTGTGCTTACTGCTGTTTCTTCCATATGCCGGTAATGGGCTGAAAACGCCTGTTTTGGGACTCTGCAGAGAAAGTGTTTGCAGACTGCTGAATCCACACACGGGTTTAACTCTGGAAGTTGAGTGCACACATTGACAACCGTTCTGTTAGATAGCTGCGTTTTGGATTTAGAAGCAGATATTTCCCTGTGCTTACTGCAGTTTCTTCCATATGCCGGTAATGGGCTGAAAACGCCTGTTTTGGGACTCTGCAGAGAAAGTGTTTGCAGACTGCTGAATCCACACACGGGTTTAACTCTGGAAGTTGAGTGCACACATTGACAACCGTTCTGTTAGATAGCTGCGTTTTGGATTTAGACGCAGATATTTCCCAGTGCTTACTGCAGTTTCTTCCATATGCCGGTAATGGGCTGAAAACGCCTGTTTTGGGACTCTGCAGAGAAAGTGTTTGCAGACTGCTGAATCCACACACGGGTTTAACTCTGGAAGTTGAGTGCACACATTGACAACCGTTCTGTTAGATAGCTGCGTTTTGGATTTAGAAGCAGATATTTCCCTGTGCTTACTGCTGTTTCTTCCATATGCCGGTAATGGGCTGAAAACGCCTGTTTTGGGACTCTGCAGAGAAAGTGTTTGCAGACTGCTGAATCCACACACGGGTTTAACTCTGGAAGTTGAGTGCACACATTGACAACCGTTCTGTTAGATAGCTGCGTTTTGGATTTAGAAGCAGATATTTCCCTGTGCTTACTGCTGTTTCTTCCATATGCCGGTAATGGGCTGAAAACGCCTGTTTTGGGACTCTGCAGAGAAAGTGTTTGCAGACTGCTGAATCCACACACGGGTTTAACTCTGGAAGTTGAGTGCACACATTGACAACCGTTCTGTTAGATAGCTGCGTTTTGGATTTAGAAGCAGATATTTCCCTGTGCTTACTGCTGTTTCTTCCATATGCCGGTAATGGGCTGAAAACGCCTGTTTTGGGACTCTGCAGAGAAAGTGTTTGCAGACTGCTGAATCCACACACGGGTTTAACTCTGGAAGTTGAGTGCACACATTGACAACCGTTCTGTTAGATAGCTGCGTTTTGGATTTAGAAGCAGATATTTCCCTGTGCTTACTGCAGTTTCTTCCATATGCCGGTAATGGGCTGAAAACGCCTGTTTTGGGACTCTGCAGAGAAAGTGTTTGCAGACTGCTGAATCCACACACGGGTTTAACTCTGGAAGTTGAGTGCACACATTGACAACCGTTCTGTTAGATAGCTGCGTTTTGGATTTAGAAGCAGATATTTCCCTGTGCTTACTGCTGTTTCTTCCATATGCCGGTAATGGGCTGAAAACGCCTGTTTTGGGACTCTGCAGAGAAAGTGTTTGCAGACTGCTGAATCCACACACGGGTTTAACTCTGGAAGTTGAGTGCACACATTGACAACCGTTCTGTTAGATAGCTTCGTTTTGGATTTAGAAGCAGATATTTCCCAGTGCTTACTGCTGTTTCTTCCATATGCCGGTAATGGGCTGAAAACGCCTGTTTTGGGACTCTGCAGAGAAAGTGTTTGCAGACTGCTGAATCCACACACGGGTTTAACTCTGGAAGTTGAGTGCACACATTGACAACCGTTCTGTTAGATAGCTGCGTTTTGGATTTAGAAGCAGATATTTCCCAGTGCTTACTGCTGTTTCTTCCATATGCCGGTAATGGGCTGAAAACCCCTGTTTTGGGAATCTGCAGAGAAAGTGTTTGCAGACTGCTGAATCCACACACGGGTTTAACTCTGGAAGTTGAGTGCACACATTGACAACCGTTCTGTTAGATAGCTGCGTTTTGGATTTAGAAGCAGATATTTCCCTGTGCTTACTGCTGTTTCTTCCATATGCCGGTAATGGGCTGAAAACGCCTGTTTTGGGACTCTGCACAGAAAGTGTTTGCAGACTGCTGAATCCACACACGGGTTTAACTCTGGAAGTTGAGTGTACACATTGACAACCGTTCTGTTAGATAGCTGCGTTTTGGATTTAGAAGCAGATATTTCCCTGTGCTTACTGCTGTTTCTTCCATATGCCGGTAATGGGCTGAAAACGCCTGTTTTGGGACTCTGCAGAGAAAGTGTTTGCAGACTGCTGAATCCACACACGGGTTTAACTCTGGAAGTTGAGTGCACACATTGACAACTGTTCTGTTAGATAGCTGCGTTTTGGATTTAGAAGCAGATATTTCCCAGTGCTTACTGCTGTTTCTTCCATATGCCGGTAATGGGCTGAAAACGCCTGTTTTGGGACTCTGCAGAGAAAGTGTTTGCAGACTGCTGAATCCACACACGGGTTTAACTCTGGAAGTTGAGTGCACACATTGACAACCGTTCTGTTAGATAGCTGCGTTTTGGATTTAGAAGCAGATATTTCCCTGTGCTTACTGCTGTTTCTTCCATATGCCGGTAATGGGCTGAAAACGCCTGTTTTGGGACTCTGCAGAGAAAGTGTTTGCAGACTGCTGAATCCACACACGGGTTTAACTCTGGAAGTTGAGTGCACACATTGACAACCGTTCTGTTAGATAGCTGCGTTTTGGATTTAGAAGCAGATATTTCCCAGTGCTTACTGCTGTTTCTTCCATATGCCGGTAATGGGCTGAAAACGCCTGTTTTGGGACTCTGCAGAGAAAGTGTTTGCAGACTGCTGAATCCACACACGGGTTTAACTCTGGAAGTTGAGTGCACACATTGACAACCGTTCTGTTAGATAGCTGCGTTTTGGATTTAGAAGCAGATATTTCCCTGTGCTTCCTGCTGTTTCTCCCATATGCCGGTAATGGGCTGAAAACGCCTGTTTTGGGACTCTGCAGAGAAAGTGTTTGCAGACTGCTGAATCCACACACGGGTTTAACTCTGGAAGTTGAGTGCACACATTGACAACCGTTCTGTTAGATAGCTGCGTTTTGGATTTAGAAGCAGATATTTCCCTGTGCTTACTGCTGTTTCTTCCATATGCCGGTAATGGGCTGAAAACGCCTGTTTTGGGACTCTGCAGAGAAAGTGTTTGCAGACTGCTGAATCCACACACGGGTTTAACTCTGGAAGTTGAGTGTACACATTGACAACCGTTCTGTTAGATAGCTGCGTTTTGGATTTAGAAGCAGATATTTCCCTGTGCTTACTGCAGTTTCTTCCATATGCCGGTAATGGGCTGAAAACGCCTGTTTTGGGACTCTGCAGAGAAAGTGTTTGCAGACTGCTGAATCCACACACGGGTTTAACTCTGGAAGTTGAGTGCACACATTGACAACCGTTCTGTTAGATAGCTGCATTTTGGATTTAGAAGCAGATATTTCCCTGTGCTTACTGCTGTTTCTTCCATATGCCGGTAATGGGCTGAAAACGCCTGTTTTGGGACTCTGCAGAGAAAGTGTTTGCAGACTGCTGAATCCACACACGGGTTTAACTCTGGAAGTTGAGTGCACACATTGACAACCGTTCTGTTAGATAGCTGCGTTTTGGATTTAGAAGCAGATATTTCCCTGTGCTTACTGCTGTTTCTTCCATATGCCGGTAATGGGCTGAAAACGCCTGTTTTGGGACTCTGCAGAGAAAGTGTTTGCAGACTGCTGAATCCACACACGGGTTTAACTCTGGAAGTTGAGTGCACACATTGACAACCGTTCTGTTAGATAGCTGCGTTTTGGATTTAGAAGCAGATATTTCCCTGTGCTTACTGCTGTTTCTTCCATATGCCGGTAATGGGCTGAAAACGCCTGTTTTGGGACTCTGCAGAGAAAGTGTTTGCAGACTGCTGAATCCACACACGGGTTTAACTCTGGAAGTTGAGTGCACACATTGACAACCGTTCTGTTAGATAGCTGCGTTTTGGATTTAGAAGCAGATATTTCCCAGTGCTTACTGCTGTTTCTTCCATATGCCGGTAATGGGCTGAAAACCCCTGTTTTGGGAATCTGCAGAGAAAGTGTTTGCAGACTGCTGAATCCACACACGGGTTTAACTCTGGAAGTTGAGTGCACACATTGACAACCGTTCTGTTAGATAGCTGCGTTTTGGATTTAGAAGCAGATATTTCCCTGTGCTTACTGCTGTTTCTTCCATATGCCGGTAATGGGCTGAAAACGCCTGTTTTGGGACTCTGCAGAGAAAGTGTTTGCAGACTGCTGAATCCACACACGGGTTTAACTCTGGAAGTTGAGTGTACACATTGACAACCGTTCTGTTAGATAGCTGCGTTTTGGATTTAGAAGCAGATATTTCCCTGTGCTTACTGCTGTTTCTTCCATATGCCGGTAATGGGCTGAAAACGCCTGTTTTGGGACTCTGCAGAGAAAGTGTTTGCAGACTGCTGAATCCACACACGGGTTTAACTCTGGAAGTTGAGTGCACACATTGACAACCGTTCTGTTAGATAGCTGCGTTTTGGATTTAGAAGCAGATATTTCCCAGTGCTTACTGCTGTTTCTTCCATATGCCGGTAATGGGCTGAAAACGCCTGTTTTGGGACTCTGCAGAGAAAGTGTTTGCAGACTGCTGAATCCACACACGGGTTTAACTCTGGAAGTTGAGTGCACACATTGACAACCGTTCTGTTAGATAGCTGCGTTTTGGATTTAGAAGCAGATATTTCCCTGTGCTTACTGCTGTTTCTTCCATATGCCGGTAATGGGCTGAAAACGCCTGTTTTGGGACTCTGCAGAGAAAGTGTTTGCAGACTGCTGAATCCACACACGGGTTTAACTCTGGAAGTTGAGTGCACACATTGACAACCGTTCTGTTAGATAGCTGCGTTTTGGATTTAGAAGCAGATATTTCCCAGTGCTTACTGCTGTTTCTTCCATATGCCGGTAATGGGCTGAAAACGCCTGTTTTGGGACTCTGCAGAGAAAGTGTTTGCAGACTGCTGAATCCACACACGGGTTTAACTCTGGAAGTTGAGTGCACACATTGACAACCGTTCTGTTAGATAGCTGCGTTTTGGATTTAGAAGCAGATATTTCCCTGTGCTTCCTGCTGTTTCTCCCATATGCCGGTAATGGGCTGAAAACGCCTGTTTTGGGACTCTGCAGAGAAAGTGTTTGCAGACTGCTGAATCCACACACGGGTTTAACTCTGGAAGTTGAGTGCACACATTGACAACCGTTCTGTTAGATAGCTGCGTTTTGGATTTAGAAGCAGATATTTCCCTGTGCTTACTGCTGTTTCTTCCATATGCCGGTAATGGGCTGAAAACGCCTGTTTTGGGACTCTGCAGAGAAAGTGTTTGCAGACTGCTGAATCCACACACGGGTTTAACTCTGGAAGTTGAGTGTACACATTGACAACCGTTCTGTTAGATAGCTGCGTTTTGGATTTAGAAGCAGATATTTCCCTGTGCTTACTGCAGTTTCTTCCATATGCCGGTAATGGGCTGAAAACGCCTGTTTTGGGACTCTGCAGAGAAAGTGTTTGCAGACTGCTGAATCCACACACGGGTTTAACTCTGGAAGTTGAGTGCACACATTGACAACCGTTCTGTTAGATAGCTGCATTTTGGATTTAGAAGCAGATATTTCCCTGTGCTTACTGCTGTTTCTTCCATATGCCGGTAATGGGCTGAAAACGCCTGTTTTGGGACTCTGCAGAGAAAGTGTTTGCAGACTGCTGAATCCACACACGGGTTTAACTCTGGAAGTTGAGTGCACACATTGACAACCGTTCTGTTAGATAGCTGCGTTTTGGATTTAGAAGCAGATATTTCCCTGTGCTTACTGCTGTTTCTTCCATATGCCGGTAATGGGCTGAAAACGCCTGTTTTGGGACTCTGCAGAGAAAGTGTTTGCAGACTGCTGAATCCACACACGGGTTTAACTCTGGAAGTTGAGTGCACACATTGACAACCGTTCTGTTAGATAGCTGCGTTTTGGATTTAGAAGCAGATATTTCCCAGTGCTTACTGCAGTTTCTTCCATATGCCGGTAATGGGCTGAAAACGCCTGTTTTGGGACTCTGCAGAGAAAGTGTTTGCAGACTGCTGAATCCACACACGGGTTTAACTCTGGAAGTTGAGTGCACACATTGACAACCGTTCTGTTAGATAGCTGCGTTTTGGATTTAGAAGCAGATATTTCCCTGTGCTTACTGCTGTTTCTTCCATATGCCGGTAATGGGCTGAAAACGCCTGTTTTGGGACTCTGCAGAGAAAGTGTTTGCAGACTGCTGAATCCACACACGGGTTTAACTCTGGAAGTTGAGTGCACACATTGACAACCGTTCTGTTAGATAGCTGCGTTTTGGATTTAGAAGCAGATATTTCCCTGTGCTTACTGCTGTTTCTTCCATATGCCGGTAATGGGCTGAAAACGCCTGTTTTGGGACTCTGCAGAGAAAGTGTTTGCAGACTGCTGAATCCACACACGGGTTTAACTCTGGAAGTTGAGTGCACACATTGACAACCGTTCTGTTAGATAGCTGCATTTTGGATTTAGAAGCAGATATTTCCCTGTGCTTACTGCTGTTTCTTCCATATGCCGGTAATGGGCTGAAAACGCCTGTTTTGGGACTCTGCAGAGAAAGTGTTTGCAGACTGCTGAATCCACACACGGGTTTAACTCTGGAAGTTGAGTGCACACATTGACAACCGTTCTGTTAGATAGCTGCGTTTTGGATTTAGAAGCAGATATTTCCCTGTGCTTACTGCTGTTTCTTCCATATGCCGGTAATGGGCTGAAAACTCCTGTTTTGGGACTCTGCAGAGAAAGTGTTTGCAGACTGCTGAATCCACACACGGGTTTAACTCTGGAAGTTGAGTGCACACATTGACAACCGTTCTGTTAGATAGCTGCGTTTTGGATTTAGAAGCAGATATTTCCCAGTGCTTACTGCTGTTTCTTCCATATGCCGGTAATGGGCTGAAAACGCCTGTTTTGGGACTCTGCAGAGAAAGTGTTTGCAGACTGCTGAATCCACACACGGGTTTAACTCTGGAAGTTGAGTGCACACATTGACAACCGTTCTGTTAGATAGCTGCGTTTTGGATTTAGAAGCAGATATTTCCCAGTGCTTACTGCTGTTTCTTCCATATGCCGGTAATGGGCTGAAAACCCCTGTTTTGGGAATCTGCAGAGAAAGTGTTTGCAGACTGCTGAATCCACACACGGGTTTAACTCTGGAAGTTGAGTGCACACATTGACAACCGTTCTGTTAGATAGCTGCGTTTTGGATTTAGAAGCAGATATTTCCCTGTGCTTACTGCTGTTTCTTCCATATGCCGGTAATGGGCTGAAAACGCCTGTTTTGGGACTCTGCAGAGAAAGTGTTTGCAGACTGCTGAATCCACACACGGGTTTAACTCTGGAAGTTGAGTGTACACATTGACAACCGTTCTGTTAGATAGCTGCGTTTTGGATTTAGAAGCAGATATTTCCCTGTGCTTACTGCTGTTTCTTCCATATGCCGGTAATGGGCTGAAAACGCCTGTTTTGGGACTCTGCAGAGAAAGTGTTTGCAGACTGCTGAATCCACACACGGGTTTAACTCTGGAAGTTGAGTGCACACATTGACAACCGTTCTGTTAGATAGCTGCGTTTTGGATTTAGAAGCAGATATTTCCCAGTGCTTACTGCTGTTTCTTCCATATGCCGGTAATGGGCTGAAAACGCCTGTTTTGGGACTCTGCAGAGAAAGTGTTTGTAGACTGCTGAATCCACACACGGGTTTAACTCTGGAAGTTGAGTGCACACATTGACAACCGTTCTGTTAGATAGCTGCGTTTTGGATTTAGAAGCAGATATTTCCCTGTGCTTACTGCTGTTTCTTCCATATGCCGGTAATGGGCTGAAAACGCCTGTTTTGGGACTCTGCAGAGAAAGTGTTTGCAGACTGCTGAATCCACACACGGGTTTAACTCTGGAAGTTGAAAGCACACATTGACAACCGTTCTGTTAGATAGCTGCGTTTTGGATTTAGAAGCAGATATTTCCCTGTGCTTACTGCTGTTTCTTCCATATACCGGTAATGGGCTGAAAACGCCTGCTTTGGGACTCTGCAGAGAAAGTGTTTGCAGACTGCTGAATCCACACACGGGTTTAACTCTGGAAGTTGAGTGCACACATTGACAACCGTTCTGTTAGATAGGTGCGTTTTGGATTTAGAAGCAGATATTTCCCTGTGCTTACTACAGTTTCTTCCATATGCCGGTAATGGGCTGAAAACGCCTGTTTTGGGACTCTGCAGAGAAAGTGTTTGCAGACTGCTGAATCCACACACGGGTTTAACTCTGGAAGTTGAGTGCACACATTGACAACCGTTCTGTTAGATAGCTGCGTTTTGGATTTAGAAGCAGATATTTCCCTGTGCTTCCTGCTGTTTCTCCCATATGCCGGTAATGGGCTGAAAACGCCTGTTTTGGGACTCTGCAGAGAAAGTGTTTGCAGACTGCTGAATCCACACACGGGTTTAACTCTGGAAGTTGAGTGCACACATTGACAACCGTTCTGTTAGATAGCTGCGTTTTGGATTTAGAAGCAGATATTTCCCTGTGCTTACTGCTGTTTCTTCCATATGCCGGTAATGGGCTGAAAACGCCTGTTTTGGGACTCTGCAGAGAAAGTGTTTGCAGACTGCTGAATCCACACACGGGTTTAACTCTGGAAGTTGAGTGTACACATTGACAACCGTTCTGTTAGATAGCTGCGTTTTGGATTTAGAAGCAGATATTTCCCTGTGCTTACTGCAGTTTCTTCCATATGCCGGTAATGGGCTGAAAACGCCTGTTTTGGGACTCTGCAGAGAAAGTGTTTGCAGACTGCTGAATCCACACACGGGTTTAACTCTGGAAGTTGAGTGCACACATTGACAACCGTTCTGTTAGATAGCTGCATTTTGGATTTAGAAGCAGATATTTCCCTGTGCTTACTGCTGTTTCTTCCATATGCCGGTAATGGGCTGAAAACGCCTGTTTTGGGACTCTGCAGAGAAAGTGTTTGCAGACTGCTGAATCCACACACGGGTTTAACTCTGGAAGTTGAGTGCACACATTGACAACCGTTCTGTTAGATAGCTGCGTTTTGGATTTAGAAGCAGATATTTCCCTGTGCTTACTGCAGTTTCTTCCATATGCCGGTAATGGGCTGAAAACGCCTGTTTTGGGACTCTGCAGAGAAAGTGTTTGCAGACTGCTGAATCCACACACGGGTTTAACTCTGGAAGTTGAGTGCACACATTGACAACCGTTCTGTTAGATAGCTGCGTTTTGGATTTAGAAGCAGATATTTCCCAGTGCTTACTGCAGTTTCTTCCATATGCCGGTAATGGGCTGAAAACGCCTGTTTTGGGACTCTGCAGAGAAAGTGTTTGCAGACTGCTGAATCCACACACGGGTTTAACTCTGGAAGTTGAGTGCACACATTGACAACCGTTCTGTTAGATAGCTGCGTTTTGGATTTAGAAGCAGATATTTCCCTGTGCTTACTGCTGTTTCTTCCATATGCCGGTAATGGGCTGAAAACGCCTGTTTTGGGACTCTGCAGAGAAAGTGTTTGCAGACTGCTGAATCCACACACGGGTTTAACTCTGGAAGTTGAGTGCACACATTGACAACCGTTCTGTTAGATAGCTGCGTTTTGGATTTAGAAGCAGATATTTCCCTGTGCTTACTGCTGTTTCTTCCATATGCCGGTAATGGGCTGAAAACGCCTGTTTTGGGACTCTGCAGAGAAAGTGTTTGCAGACTGCTGAATCCACACACGGGTTTAACTCTGGAAGTTGAGTGCACACATTGACAACCGTTCTGTTAGATAGCTGCGTTTTGGATTTAGAAGCAGATATTTCCCTGTGCTTACTGCTGTTTCTTCCATATGCCGGTAATGGGCTGAAAACGCCTGTTTTGGGACTCTGCAGAGAAAGTGTTTGCAGACTGCTGAATCCACACACGGGTTTAACTCTGGAAGTTGAGTGCACACATTGAGAACCGTTCTGTTAGATAGCTGCGTTTTGGATTTAGAAGCAGATATTTCCCTGTGCTTACTGCTGTTTCTTCCATATGCCGGTAATGGGCTGAAAACGCCTGTTTTGGGACTCTGCAGAGAAAGTGTTTGCAGACTGCTGAATCCACACACGGGTTTAACTCTGGAAGTTGAGTGCACACATTGACAACCGTTCTGTTAGATAGCTGCGTTTTGGATTTAGAAGCAGATATTTCCCAGTGCTTACTGCTGTTTCTTCCATATGCCGGTAATGGGCTGAAAACGCCTGTTTTGGGACTCTGCAGAGAAAGTGTTTGCAGACTGCTGAATCCACACACGGGTTTAACTCTGGAAGTTGAGTGCACACATTGACAACCGTTCTGTTAGATAGCTGCGTTTTGGATTTAGAAGCAGATATTTCCCAGTGCTTACTGCTGTTTCTTCCATATGCCGGTAATGGGCTGAAAACCCCTGTTTTGGGAATCTGCAGAGAAAGTGTTTGCAGACTGCTGAATCCACACACGGGTTTAACTCTGGAAGTTGAGTGCACACATTGACAACCGTTCTGTTAGATAGCTGCGTTTTGGATTTAGAAGCAGATATTTCCCTGTGCTTACTGCTGTTTCTTCCATATGCCGGTAATGGGCTGAAAACGCCTGTTTTGGGACTCTGCAGAGAAAGTGTTTGCAGACTGCTGAATCCACACACGGGTTTAACTCTGGAAGTTGAGTGTACACATTGACAACCGTTCTGTTAGATAGCTGCGTTTTGGATTTAGAAGCAGATATTTCCCTGTGCTTACTGCTGTTTCTTCCATATGCCGGTAATGGGCTGAAAACGCCTGTTTTGGGACTCTGCAGAGAAAGTGTTTGCAGACTGCTGAATCCACACACGGGTTTAACTCTGGAAGTTGAGTGCACACATTGACAACCGTTCTGTTAGATAGCTGCGTTTTGGATTTAGAAGCAGATATTTCCCAGTGCTTACTGCTGTTTCTTCCATATGCCGGTAATGGGCTGAAAACGCCTGTTTTGGGACTCTGCAGAGAAAGTGTTTGCAGACTGCTGAATCCACACACGGGTTTAACTCTGGAAGTTGAGTGCACACATTGACAACCGTTCTGTTAGATAGCTGCGTTTTGGATTTAGAAGCAGATATTTCCCAGTGCTTACTGCAGTTTCTTCCATATGCCGGTAATGGGCTGAAAACGCCTGTTTTGGGACTCTGCAGAGAAAGTGTTTGCAGACTGCTGAATCCACACACGGGTTTAACTCTGGAAGTTGAGTGCACACATTGACAACCGTTCTGTTAGATAGCTGCGTTTTGGATTTAGAAGCAGATATTTCCCTGTGCTTACTGCTGTTTCTTCCATATGCCGGTAATGGGCTGAAAACGCCTGTTTTGGGACTCTGCAGAGAAAGTGTTTGCAGACTGCTGAATCCACACACGGGTTTAACTCTGGAAGTTGAGTGCACACATTGACAACCGTTCTGTTAGATAGCTGCGTTTTGGATTTAGAAGCAGATATTTCCCTGTGCTTACTGCTGTTTCTTCCATATGCCGGTAATGGGCTGAAAACGCCTGTTTTGGGACTCTGCAGAGAAAGTGTTTGCAGACTGCTGAATCCACACACGGGTTTAACTCTGGAAGTTGAGTGCACACATTGACAACCGTTCTGTTAGATAGCTGCATTTTGGATTTAGAAGCAGATATTTCCCTGTGCTTACTGCTGTTTCTTCCATATGCCGGTAATGGGCTGAAAACGCCTGTTTTGGGACTCTGCAGAGAAAGTGTTTGCAGACTGCTGAATCCACACACGGGTTTAACTCTGGAAGTTGAGTGCACACATTGAGAACCGTTCTGTTAGATAGCTGCGTTTTGGATTTAGAAGCAGATATTTCCCTGTGCTTACTGCTGTTTCTTCCATATGCCGGTAATGGGCTGAAAACGCCTGTTTTGGGACTCTGCAGAGAAAGTGTTTGCAGACTGCTGAATCCACACACGGGTTTAACTCTGGAAGTTGAGTGCACACATTGACAACCGTTCTGTTAGATAGCTGCGTTTTGGATTTAGAAGCAGATATTTCCCAGTGCTTACTGCTGTTTCTTCCATATGCCGGTAATGGGCTGAAAACGCCTGTTTTGGGACTCTGCAGAGAAAGTGTTTGCAGACTGCTGAATCCACACACGGGTTTAACTCTGGAAGTTGAGTGCACACATTGACAACCGTTCTGTTAGATAGCTGCGTTTTGGATTTAGAAGCAGATATTTCCCAGTGCTTACTGCTGTTTCTTCCATATGCCGGTAATGGGCTGAAAACCCCTGTTTTGGGAATCTGCAGAGAAAGTGTTTGCAGACTGCTGAATCCACACACGGGTTTAACTCTGGAAGTTGAGTGCACACATTGACAACCGTTCTGTTAGATAGCTGCGTTTTGGATTTAGAAGCAGATATTTCCCTGTGCTTACTGCTGTTTCTTCCATATGCCGGTAATGGGCTGAAAACGCCTGTTTTGGGACTCTGCAGAGAAAGTGTTTGCAGACTGCTGAATCCACACACGGGTTTAACTCTGGAAGTTGAGTGTACACATTGACAACCGTTCTGTTAGATAGCTGCGTTTTGGATTTAGAAGCAGATATTTCCCTGTGCTTACTGCTGTTTCTTCCATATGCCGGTAATGGGCTGAAAACGCCTGTTTTGGGACTCTGCAGAGAAAGTGTTTGCAGACTGCTGAATCCACACACGGGTTTAACTCTGGAAGTTGAGTGCACACATTGACAACCGTTCTGTTAGATAGCTGCGTTTTGGATTTAGAAGCAGATATTTCCCAGTGCTTACTGCTGTTTCTTCCATATGCCGGTAATGGGCTGAAAACGCCTGTTTTGGGACTCTGCAGAGAAAGTGTTTGTAGACTGCTGAATCCACACACGGGTTTAACTCTGGAAGTTGAGTGCACACATTGACAACCGTTCTGTTAGATAGCTGCGTTTTGGATTTAGAAGCAGATATTTCCCTGTGCTTACTGCTGTTTCTTCCATATGCCGGTAATGGGCTGAAAACGCCTGTTTTGGGACTCTGCAGAGAAAGTGTTTGCAGACTGCTGAATCCACACACGGGTTTAACTCTGGAAGTTGAAAGCACACATTGACAACCGTTCTGTTAGATAGCTGCGTTTTGGATTTAGAAGCAGATATTTCCCTGTGCTTACTGCTGTTTCTTCCATATACCGGTAATGGGCTGAAAACGCCTGCTTTGGGACTCTGCAGAGAAAGTGTTTGCAGACTGCTGAATCCACACACGGGTTTAAATCTGGAAGTTGAGTGCACACATTGACAACCGTTCTGTTAGATAGGTGCGTTTTGGATTTAGAAGCAGATATTTCCCTGTGCTTACTACAGTTTCTTCCATATGCCGGTAATGGGCTGAAAACGCCTGTTTTGGGACTCTGCAGAGAAAGTGTTTGCAGACTGCTGAATCCACACACGGGTTTAACTCTGGAAGTTGAGTGCCCACATTGACAACCGTTCTGTTAGATAGCTGCGTTTTGGATTTAGAAGCAGATATTTCCCTGTGCTTACTGCTGTTTCTTCCATATGCCGGTAATGGTCTGAAAACGCCTGTTTTGGGACTCTGCAGAGAAAGTGTTTGCAGACTGCTGAATCCACACACGGGTTTAACTCTGGAAGTTGAGTGCACATATTGACAACCGTTCTGTTAGATAGCTGCGTTTTGGATTTAGAAGCAGATATTTCCCTGTGCTTACTGCAGTTTCTTCCATATGCCGGTAATGGGCTGAAAACGCCTGTTTTGGGACTCTGCAGAGAAAGTGTTTGCAGACTGCTGAATCCACACACCGGTTTAACTCTGGAAGTTGAGTGCACACATTGACAACCGTTCTGTTAGATAGCTGCGTTTTGGATTTAGAAGCAGATATTTCCCTGTGCTTACTGCTGTTTCTTCCATATGCCGGTAATGGGCTGAAAACGCCTGTTTTGGGACTCTGCAGAGAAAGTGTTTGCAGACTGCTGAATCCACACACGGGTTTAACTCTGGAAGTTGAGTGCACACATTGACAACCGTTCTGTTAGATAGCTGCGTTTTGGATTTAGAAGCAGATATTTCCCTGTGCTTACTGCTGTTTCTTCCATATGCCGGTAATGGGCTGAAAACGCCTGTTTTGGGACTCTGCAGAGAAAGTGTTTGCAGACTGCTGAATCCACACACGGGTTTAACTCTGGAAGTTGAGTGCACACATTGACAACCGTTCTGTTAGATAGCTGCATTTTGGATTTAGAAGCAGATATTTCCCTGTGCTTACTGCTGTTTCTTCCATATGCCGGTAATGGGCTGAAAACGCCTGTTTTGGGACTCTGCAGAGAAAGTGTTTGCAGACTGCTGAATCCACACACGGGTTTAACTCTGGAAGTTGAGTGCACACATTGAGAACCGTTCTGTTAGATAGCTGCGTTTTGGATTTAGAAGCAGATATTTCCCTGTGCTTACTGCTGTTTCTTCCATATGCCGGTAATGGGCTGAAAACGCCTGTTTTGGGACTCTGCAGAGAAAGTGTTTGCAGACTGCTGAATCCACACACGGGTTTAACTCTGGAAGTTGAGTGCACACATTGACAACCGTTCTGTTAGATAGCTGCGTTTTGGATTTAGAAGCAGATATTTCCCAGTGCTTACTGCTGTTTCTTCCATATGCCGGTAATGGGCTGAAAACGCCTGTTTTGGGACTCTGCAGAGAAAGTGTTTGCAGACTGCTGAATCCACACACGGGTTTAACTCTGGAAGTTGAGTGCACACATTGACAACCGTTCTGTTAGATAGCTGCGTTTTGGATTTAGAAGCAGATATTTCCCAGTGCTTACTGCTGTTTCTTCCATATGCCGGTAATGGGCTGAAAACCCCTGTTTTGGGAATCTGCAGAGAAAGTGTTTGCAGACTGCTGAATCCACACACGGGTTTAACTCTGGAAGTTGAGTGCACACATTGACAACCGTTCTGTTAGATAGCTGCGTTTTGGATTTAGAAGCAGATATTTCCCTGTGCTTACTGCTGTTTCTTCCATATGCCGGTAATGGGCTGAAAACGCCTGTTTTGGGACTCTGCAGAGAAAGTGTTTGCAGACTGCTGAATCCACACACGGGTTTAACTCTGGAAGTTGAGTGTACACATTGACAACCGTTCTGTTAGATAGCTGCGTTTTGGATTTAGAAGCAGATATTTCCCTGTGCTTACTGCTGTTTCTTCCATATGCCGGTAATGGGCTGAAAACGCCTGTTTTGGGACTCTGCAGAGAAAGTGTTTGCAGACTGCTGAATCCACACACGGGTTTAACTCTGGAAGTTGAGTGCACACATTGACAACCGTTCTGTTAGATAGCTGCGTTTTGGATTTAGAAGCAGATATTTCCCTGTGCTTACTGCTGTTTCTTCCATATGCCGGTAATGGGCTGAAAACGCCTGTTTTGGGACTCTGCAGAGAAAGTGTTTGCAGACTGCTGAATCCACACACGGGTTTAACTCTGGAAGTTGAGTGCACACATTGACAACCGTTCTGTTAGATAGCTGCATTTTGGATTTAGAAGCAGATATTTCCCTGTGCTTACTGCTGTTTCTTCCATATGCCGGTAATGGGCTGAAAACGCCTGTTTTGGGACTCTGCAGAGAAAGTGTTTGCAGACTGCTGAATCCACACACGGGTTTAACTCTGGAAGTTGAGTGCACACATTGAGAACCGTTCTGTTAGATAGCTGCGTTTTGGATTTAGAAGCAGATATTTCCCTGTGCTTACTGCTGTTTCTTCCATATGCCGGTAATGGGCTGAAAACGCCTGTTTTGGGACTCTGCAGAGAAAGTGTTTGCAGACTGCTGAATCCACACACGGGTTTAACTCTGGAAGTTGAGTGCACACATTGACAACCGTTCTGTTAGATAGCTGCGTTTTGGATTTAGAAGCAGATATTTCCCAGTGCTTACTGCTGTTTCTTCCATATGCCGGTAATGGGCTGAAAACGCCTGTTTTGGGACTCTGCAGAGAAAGTGTTTGCAGACTGCTGAATCCACACACGGGTTTAACTCTGGAAGTTGAGTGCACACATTGACAACCGTTCTGTTAGATAGCTGCGTTTTGGATTTAGAAGCAGATATTTCCCAGTGCTTACTGCTGTTTCTTCCATATGCCGGTAATGGGCTGAAAACCCCTGTTTTGGGAATCTGCAGAGAAAGTGTTTGCAGACTGCTGAATCCACACACGGGTTTAACTCTGGAAGTTGAGTGCACACATTGACAACCGTTCTGTTAGATAGCTGCGTTTTGGATTTAGAAGCAGATATTTCCCTGTGCTTACTGCTGTTTCTTCCATATGCCGGTAATGGGCTGAAAACGCCTGTTTTGGGACTCTGCAGAGAAAGTGTTTGCAGACTGCTGAATCCACACACGGGTTTAACTCTGGAAGTTGAGTGTACACATTGACAACCGTTCTGTTAGATAGCTGCGTTTTGGATTTAGAAGCAGATATTTCCCTGTGCTTACTGCTGTTTCTTCCATATGCCGGTAATGGGCTGAAAACGCCTGTTTTGGGACTCTGCAGAGAAAGTGTTTGCAGACTGCTGAATCCACACACGGGTTTAACTCTGGAAGTTGAGTGCACACATTGACAACCGTTCTGTTAGATAGCTGCGTTTTGGATTTAGAAGCAGATATTTCCCAGTGCTTACTGCTGTTTCTTCCATATGCCGGTAATGGGCTGAAAACGCCTGTTTTGGGACTCTGCAGAGAAAGTGTTTGTAGACTGCTGAATCCACACACGGGTTTAACTCTGGAAGTTGAGTGCACACATTGACAACCGTTCTGTTAGATAGCTGCGTTTTGGATTTAGAAGCAGATATTTCCCTGTGCTTACTGCTGTTTCTTCCATATGCCGGTAATGGGCTGAAAACGCCTGTTTTGGGACTCTGCAGAGAAAGTGTTTGCAGACTGCTGAATCCACACACGGGTTTAACTCTGGAAGTTGAAAGCACACATTGACAACCGTTCTGTTAGATAGCTGCGTTTTGGATTTAGAAGCAGATATTTCCCTGTGCTTACTGCTGTTTCTTCCATATACCGGTAATGGGCTGAAAACGCCTGCTTTGGGACTCTGCAGAGAAAGTGTTTGCAGACTGCTGAATCCACACACGGGTTTAAATCTGGAAGTTGAGTGCACACATTGACAACCGTTCTGTTAGATAGGTGCGTTTTGGATTTAGAAGCAGATATTTCCCTGTGCTTACTACAGTTTCTTCCATATGCCGGTAATGGGCTGAAAACGCCTGTTTTGGGACTCTGCAGAGAAAGTGTTTGCAGACTGCTGAATCCACACACGGGTTTAACTCTGGAAGTTGAGTGCCCACATTGACAACCGTTCTGTTAGATAGCTGCGTTTTGGATTTAGAAGCAGATATTTCCCTGTGCTTACTGCTGTTTCTTCCATATGCCGGTAATGGTCTGAAAACGCCTGTTTTGGGACTCTGCAGAGAAAGTGTTTGCAGACTGCTGAATCCACACACGGGTTTAACTCTGGAAGTTGAGTGCACATATTGACAACCGTTCTGTTAGATAGCTGCGTTTTGGATTTAGAAGCAGATATTTCCCTGTGCTTACTGCAGTTTCTTCCATATGCCGGTAATGGGCTGAAAACGCCTGTTTTGGGACTCTGCAGAGAAAGTGTTTGCAGACTGCTGAATCCACACACCGGTTTAACTCTGGAAGTTGAGTGCACACATTGACAACCGTTCTGTTAGATAGCTGCGTTTTGGATTTAGAAGCAGATATTTCCCTGTGCTTACTGCTGTTTCTTCCTTATGCCGGTAATGGGCTGAAAAACGCCTGTTTTGGGACTCTGCAGAGAAAGTGTTTGCAGACTGCTGAATCCACACACGGGTTTAACTCTGGAAGTTGAGTGCACACATTGACAACCGTTCTGTTAGATAGCTGCGTTTTGGATTTAGAAGCAGATATTTCCCTGTGCTTACTGCTGTTTCTTCCATATGCCGGTAATGGGCTGAAAACGCCTGTTTTGGGACTCTGCAGAGAAAGTGTTTGCAGACTGCTGAATCCACACACGGGTTTAACTCTGGAAGTTGAGTGCACACATTGACAACCGTTCTGTTAGATAGCTGCGTTTTGGATTTAGAAGCAGATATTTCCCTGGGCTTACTGCTGTTTCTTCCATAGGCCGGTAATGGGCTGAAAACGCCTGTTTTGGGACTCTGCAGAGAAAGTGTTTGCAGACTACTGAATCCACACACGGGTTTAACTCTGGAAGTTGAGTGCACACATTGACAACCGTTCTGTTAGATAGCTGCGTTTTGGATTTAGAAGCAGATATTTCCCTGTGCTTACTGCTGTTTCTTCCATATGCCGGTAATGGGCTGAAAACGCCTGTTTTGGGACTCTGCAGAGAAAGTGTTTGCAGACTGCTGAATCCACACACGGGTTTAACTCTGGAAGTTGAGTGCACACATTGACAACCGTTCTGTTAGATAGCTGCGTTTTGGATTTAGAAGCAGATATTTCCCTGTGCTTACTGCTCTTTCTTCCATATGCCGGTAATGGGCTGAAAACGCCTGTTTTGGGACTCTGCAGAGAAAGTGTTTGCAGACTGCTGAATCCACACACGGGTTTAACTCTGGAAGTTGAGTGCACACATTGACAACCGTTCTGTTAGATAGCTGCATTTTGGATTTAGAAGCAGATATTTCCCTGTGCTTACTGCAGTTTCTTCCATATGCCGGTAATGGGCTGAAAACGCCTGTTTTGGGACTCTGCAGAGAAAGTGTTTGCAGACTGCTGAATCCACACACGGGTTTAACTCTGGAAGTTGAGTGCACACATTGACAACCGTTCTGTTAGATAGCTGCGTTTTGGATTTAGAAGCAGATATTTCCCTGTGCTTACTGCTGTTTCTTCCATATGCCGGTAATGGGCTGAAAACGCCTGTTTTGGGACTCTGCAGAGAAAGTGTTTGCAGACTGCTGAATCCACACACGGGTTTAACTCTGGAAGTTGAGTGCACACATTGACAACCGTTCTGTTAGATAGCTGCGTTTTGGATTTAGAAGCAGATATTTCCCTGTGCTTACTGCTGTTTCTTCCATATGCCGGTAATGGGCTGAAAACGCCTGTTTTGGGACTCTGCAGAGAAAGTGTTTGCAGACTGCTGAATCCACACACGGGTTTAACTCTGGAAGTTGAGTGCACACATTGACAACCGTTCTGTTAGATAGCTGCGTTTTGGATTTAGAAGCAGATATTTCCCTGTGCTTACTGCTGTTTCTTCCATATGCCGGTAATGGGCTGAAAACGCCTGTTTTGGGACTCTGCAGAGAAAGTGTTTGCAGACTGCTGAATCCACACACGGGTTTAACTCTGGAAGTAGAGTGCACACATTGACAACCGTTCTGTTAGATAGCTGCGTTTTGGATTTAGAAGCAGATATTTCCCTGTGCTTACTGCTGTTTCTTCCATATGCCGGTAATGGGCTGAAAACGCCTGTTTTGGGACTCTGCAGAGAAAGTGTTTGCAGACTGCTGAATCAACACACGGGTTTAACTCTGGAAGTTGAGTGCACACATTGACAACCGTTCTGTTAGATAGCTGCGTTTTGGATTTAGAAGCAGATATTTCCCTGTGCTTACTGCTGTTTCTTCCATATGCCGGTAATGGGCTGAAAACGCCTGTTTTGGGACTCTGCACAGAAAGTGTTTGCAGACTGCTGAATCCACACACGGGTTTAACTCTGGAAGTCGAGTGCACACATTGACAACCGTTCTGTTAGGTAGCTGCGTTTTGGATTTAGAAGCAGATATTTCCCAGTGCTTACTGCTCTTTCTTCCATATGCCGGTAATGGGCTGAAAACGCCTGTTTTGGTACTCTGCAGAGAAAGTGTTTGCAGACTGCTGAATCCACACACGGGTTTAACTCTGGAAGTTGAGTGCACACATTGACAACCGTTCTGTTAGATAGCTGCGTTTTGGATTTAGAAGCAGATATTTCCCTGTGCTTACTGCAGTTTCTTCCATATGCCGGTAATGGGCTGAAAACGCCTGTTTTGGGACTCTGCAGAGAAAGTGTTTGCAGACTGCTGAATCCACACACGGGTTTAACTCTGGAAGTTGAGTGCACACATTGACAACCGTTCTGTTAGATAGCTGCGTTTTGGATTTAGAAGCAGATATTTCCCTGTGCTTACTGCTGTTTCTTCCTTATGCCGGTAATGGGCTGAAAACGCCTGTTTTGGGACTCTGCAGAGAAAGTGTTTGCAGACTGCTGAATCCACACACGGGTTTAACTCTGGAAGTTGAGTGCACACATTGGCAACCGTTCTGTTAGATAGCTGCGTTTTGGATTTAGAAGCAGATATTTCCCTGTGCTTACTGCTGTTTCTTCCATATGCCGGTAATGGGCTGAAAACGTCTGTTTTGGGACTCTGCAGAGAAAGTGTTTGCAGACTGCTGAATCCACACACGGGTTTAACTCTGGAAGTTGAGTGCACACATTGACAACCGTTCTGTTAGATAGCTGCATTTTGGATTTAGAAGCAGATATTTCCCTGTGCTTACTGCTGTTTCTTCCATATGCCGGTAATGGGCTGAAAACGCCTGTTTTGGGACTCTGCAGAGAAAGTGTTTGCAGACTGCTGAATCCACACACGGGTTTAACTCTGGAAGTTGAGTGCACACATTGACAACCGTTCTGTTAGATAGCTGCGTTTTGGATTTAGAAGCAGATATTTCCCTGTGCTTACTGCTGTTTCTTCCATATGCCGGTAATGGGCTGAAAACGCCTGTTTTGGGACTCTGCAGAGAAAGTGTTTGCAGACTGCTGAATCCACACACGGGTTTAACTCTGGAAGTTGAGTGCACACATTGACAACCGTTCTGTTAGATAGCTGCGTTTTGGATTTAGAAGCAGATATTTCCCTGTGCTTACTGCTGTTTCTTCCATATGCCGGTAATGGGCTGAAAACGCCTGTTTTGGGACTCTGCAGAGAAAGTGTTTGCAGACTGCTGAATCCACCCACGGGTTTAACTCTGGAAGTAGAGTGCACACATTGACAACCGTTCTGTTAGATAGCTGCGTTTTGGATTTAGAAGCAGATATTTCCCTGTGCTTACTGCTGTTTCTTCCATATGCCGGTAATGGGCTGAAAACGCCTGTTTTGGGACTCTGCAGAGAAAGTGTTTGCAGACTGCTGAATCAACACACGGGTTTAACTCTGGAAGTTGAGTGCACACATTGACAACCGTTCTGTTAGATAGCTGCGTTTTGGATTTAGAAGCAGATATTTCCCTGTGCTTACTGCTGTTTCTTCCATATGCCGGTAATGGGCTGAAAACGCCTGTTTTGGGACTCTGCACAGAAAGTGTTTGCAGACTGCTGAATCCACACACGGGTTTAACTCTGGAAGTCGAGTGCACACATTGACAACCGTTCTGTTAGGTAGCTGCGTTTTGGATTTAGAAGCAGATATTTCCCAGTGCTTACTGCTCTTTCTTCCATATGCCGGTAATGGGCTGAAAACGCCTGTTTTGGTACTCTGCAGAGAAAGTGTTTGCAGACTGCTGAATCCACACACGGGTTTAACTCTGGAAGTTGAGTGCACACATTGACAACCGTTCTGTTAGATAGCTGCGTTTTGGATTTAGAAGCAGATATTTCCCTGTGCTTACTGCAGTTTCTTCCATATGCCGGTAATGGGCTGAAAACGCCTGTTTTGGGACTCTGCAGAGAAAGTGTTTGCAGACTGCTGAATCCACACACGGGTTTAACTCTGGAAGTTGAGTGCACACATTGACAACCGTTCTGTTAGATAGCTGCGTTTTGGATTTAGAAGCAGATATTTCCCTGTGCTTACTGCTGTTTCTTCCTTATGCCGGTAATGGGCTGAAAACGCCTGTTTTGGGACTCTGCAGAGAAAGTGTTTGCAGACTGCTGAATCCACACACGGGTTTAACTCTGGAAGTTGAGTGCACACATTGGCAACCGTTCTGTTAGATAGCTGCGTTTTGGATTTAGAAGCAGATATTTCCCTGTGCTTACTGCTGTTTCTTCCATATGCCGGTAATGGGCTGAAAACGTCTGTTTTGGGACTCTGCAGAGAAAGTGTTTGCAGACTGCTGAATCCACACACGGGTTTAACTCTGGAAGTTGAGTGCACACATTGACAACCGTTCTGTTAGATAGCTGCATTTTGGATTTAGAAGCAGATATTTCCCTGTGCTTACTGCTGTTTCTTCCATATGCCGGTAATGGGCTGAAAACGCCTGTTTTGGGACTCTGCAGAGAAAGTGTTTGCAGACTGCTGAATCCACACACGGGTTTAACTCTGGAAGTTGAGTGCACACATTGACAACCGTTCTGTTAGATAGCTGCGTTTTGGATTTAGAAGCAGATATTTCCCTGTGCTTACTGCAGTTTCTTCCATATGCCGGTAATGGGCTGAAAACGCCTTTTTTGGGACTCTGCAGAGAAAGTGTTTGCAGACTGCTGAATCCACACACGGGTTTAACTCTGGAAGTTGAGTGCACACATTGACAACCGTTCTGTTAGATAGCTGCGTTTTGGATTTAGAAGCAGATATTTCCCTGTGCTTACTGCAGTTTCTTCCATATGCCGGTAATGGGCTGAAAACGCCTGTTTTGGGACTCTGCAGAGAAAGTGTTTGCAGACTGCTGAATCCACACACGGGTTTAACTCTGGAAGTTGAGTGCACACATTGACAACCGTTCTGTTAGATAGCTGCGTTTTGGATTTAGAAGCAGATATTTCCCTGTGCTTACTGCTGTTTCTTCCATATGCCGGTAATGGGCTGAAAACGCCTGTTTTGGGACTCTGCAGAGAAAGTGTTTGCAGACTGCTGAATCCACACACGGGTTTAACTCTGGAAGTTGAGTGCACACATTGACAACCGTTCTGTTAGATAGCTGCGTTTTGGATTTAGAAGCAGATATTTCCCTGTGCTTACTGCTGTTTCTTCCATATGCCGGTAATGGGCTGAAAACGCCTGTTTTGGGACTCTGCAGAGAAAGTGTTTGCAGACTGCTGAATCCACACACGGGTTTAACTCTGGAAGTCGAGTGCACACATTGACAACCGTTCTGTTAGATAGCTGCGTTTTCGTTTTAGAAGCAGATATTTCCCAGTGCTTACTGCTGTTTCTTCCATATGCCGGTAATGGGCTGAAAACGCCTGTTTTGGGACTCTGCAGAGAAAGTGTTTGCAGACTGCTGAATCCACACACGGGTTTAACTCTGGAAGTTGAGTGCACACGTTGACAACCGTTCTGTTAGATAGCTGCGTTTTGGATTTAGAAGCAGATATTTCCCTGTGCTTACTGCTGTTTCTTCCATATGCCGGTAATGGGCTGAAAACGCCTGTTTTGGGACTCTGCAGAGAAAGTGTTTGCAGACTGCTGAATCCACACACGGGTTTAACTCTGGAAGTTGAGTGCACACATTGACAACCGTTCTGTTAGATAGCTGCGTTTTGGATTTAGAAGCAGATATTTCCCTGTGCTTACTGCTGTTTCTTCCATATGCCGGTAATGGGCTGAAAACGCCTGTTTTGGGACTCTGCAGAGAAAGTGTTTGCAGACTGCTGAATCCACACACGGGTTTAACTCTGGAAGTTGAGTGCACACATTGACAACCGTTCTGTTAGATAGCTGCGTTTTGGATTTAGAAGCAGATATTTCCCTGTGCTTACTGCTGTTTCTTCCATATGCCGGTAATGGGCTGAAAACGCCTGTTTTGGGACTCTGCAGAGAAAGTGTTTGCAGACTGCTGAATCCACACACGGGTTTAACTCTGGAAGTTGAGTGCACACATTGACAACCGTTCTGTTAGATAGCTGCGTTTTGGATTTAGAAGCAGATATTTCCCTGTGCTTACTGCTGTTTCTTCCATATGCCGGTAATGGGCTGAAAACGCCTGTTTTGGGACTCTGCAGAGAAAGTGTTTGCAGACTGCTGAATCCACACACGGGTTTAACTCTGGAAGTTGAGTGCACACATTGACAACCGTTCTGTTAGATAGCTGCGTTTTGGATTTAGAAGCAGATATTTCCCTGTGCTTACTGCTGATTCTTCCATATGCCGGTAATGGGCTGAAAACGCCTGTTTTGGGACTCTGCAGAGAAAGTGTTTGCAGACTGCTGAATCCACACACGGGTTTAACTCTGGAAGTTGAGTGCACACATTGACAACCGTTCTGTTAGATAGCTGCATTTTGGATTTAGAAGCAGATATTTCCCTGTGCTTACTGCAGTTTCTTCCATATGCCGGTAATGGGCTGAAAACGCCTGTTTTGGGACTCTGCAGAGAAAGTGTTTGCAGACTGCTGAATCCACACACGGGTTTAACTCTGGAAGTTGAGTGCACACATTGACAACCGTTCTGTTAGATAGCTGCGTTTTGGATTTAGAAGCAGATATTTCCCTGTGCTTACTGCTGTTTCTTCCATATGCCGGTAATGGGCTGAAAACGCCTGTTTTGGGACTCTGCAGAGAAAGTGTTTGCAGACTGCTGAATCCACACACGGGTTTAACTCTGGAAGTTGAGTGCACACATTGACAACCGTTCTGTTAGATAGCTGCGTTTTGGATTTAGAAGCAGATATTTCCCAGTGCTTACTGCTGTTTCTTCCATATGCCGGTAATGGGCTGAAAACGCCTGTTTTGGGACTCTGCAGAGAAAGTGTTTGCAGACTGCTGAATCCACACACGGGTTTAACTCTGGAAGTTGAGTGCACACATTGACAACCGTTCTGTTAGATAGCTGCGTTTTGGTTTTAGAAGCAGATATTTCCCAGTGCTTACTGCTGTTTCTTCCATATGCCGGTAATGGGCTGAAAACCCCTGTTTTGGGAATCTGCAGAGAAAGTGTTTGCAGACTGCTGAATCCACACACGGGTTTAACTCTGGAAGTTGAGTGCACACATTGACAACCGTTCTGTTAGATAGCTGCGTTTTGGATTTAGAAGCAGATATTTCCCTGTGCTTACTGCTGTTTCTTCCATATGCCGGTAATGGGCTGAAAACGCCTTTTTTGGGACTCTGCAGAGAAAGTGTTTGCAGACTGCTGAATCCACACACGGGTTTAACTCTGGAAGTTGAGTGTACACATTGACAACCGTTCTGTTAGATAGCTGCGTTTTGGATTTAGAAGCAGATATTTCCCTGTGCTTACTGCTGTTTCTTCCATATGCCGGTAATGGGCTGAAAACGCCTGTTTTGGGACTCTGCAGAGAAAGTGTTTGCAGACTGCTGAATCCACACACGGGTTTAACTCTGGAAGTTGAGTGCACACATTGACAACCGTTCTGTTAGATAGCTGCGTTTTGGATTTAGAAGCAGATATTTCCCTGTGCTTACTGCTGTTTCTTCCATATGCCGGTAATGGGCTGAAAACGCCTGTTTTGGGACTCTGCAGAGAAAGTGTTTGCAGACTGCTGAATCCACACACGGGTTTAACTCTGGAAGTTGAGTGCACACATTGACAACCGTTCTGTTAGATAGCTGCGTTTTGGATTTAGAAGCAGATATTTCCCAGTGCTTACTGCTGTTTCTTCCATATGCCGGTAATGGGCTGAAAACGCCTGTTTTGGGACTCTGCAGAGAAAGTGTTTGCAGACTGCTGAATCCACACACGGGTTTAACTCTGGAAGTTGAGTGCACACATTGACAACCGTTCTGTTAGATAGCTGCGTTTTGGATTTAGAAGCAGATATTTCCCTGTGCTTCCTGCTGTTTCTTCCATATGCCGGTAATGGGCTGAAAACGCCTGTTTTGGGACTCTGCAGAGAAAGTGTTTGCAGACTGCTGAATCCACACACGGGTTTAACTCTGGAAGTTGAGTGCACACATTGACAACCGTTCTGTTAGATAGCTGCGTTTTGGATTTAGAAGCAGATATTTCCCTGTGCTTACTGCTGTTTCTTCCATATGCCGGTAATGGGCTGAAAACGCCTGTTTTGGGACTCTGCAGAGAAAGTGTTTGCAGACTGCTGAATCCACACACGGGTTTAACTCTGGAAGTTGAGTGTACACATTGACAACCGTTCTGTTAGATAGCTGCGTTTTGGATTTAGAAGCAGATATTTCCCTGTGCTTACTGCAGTTTCTTCCATATGCCGGTAATGGGCTGAAAACGCCTGTTTTGGGACTCTGCAGAGAAAGTGTTTGCAGACTGCTGAATCCACACACGGGTTTAACTCTGGAAGTTGAGTGCACACATTGACAACCGTTCTGTTAGATAGCTGCGTTTTGGATTTAGAAGCAGATATTTCCCTGTGCTTACTGCTGTTTCTTCCATATGCCGGTAATGGGCTGAAAACGCCTGTTTTGGGACTCTGCAGAGAAAGTGTTTGCAGACTGCTGAATCCACACACGGGTTTAACTCTGGAAGTTGAGTGCACACATTGACAACCGTTCTGTTAGATAGCTGCGTTTTGGATTTAGAAGCAGATATTTCCCTGTGCTTACTGCAGTTTCTTCCATATGCCGGTAATGGGCTGAAAACGCCTGTTTTGGGACTCTGCAGAGAAAGTGTTTGCAGACTGCTGAATCCACACACGGGTTTAACTCTGGAAGTTGAGTGCACACATTGACAACCGTTCTGTTAGATAGCTGCGTTTTGGATTTAGACGCAGATATTTCCCAGTGCTTACTGCAGTTTCTTCCATATGCCGGTAATGGGCTGAAAACGCCTGTTTTGGGACTCTGCAGAGAAAGTGTTTGCAGACTGCTGAATCCACACACGGGTTTAACTCTGGAAGTTGAGTGCACACATTGACAACCGTTCTGTTAGATAGCTGCGTTTTGGATTTAGAAGCAGATATTTCCCTGTGCTTACTGCTGTTTCTTCCATATGCCGGTAATGGGCTGAAAACGCCTGTTTTGGGACTCTGCAGAGAAAGTGTTTGCAGACTGCTGAATCCACACACGGGTTTAACTCTGGAAGTTGAGTGCACACATTGACAACCGTTCTGTTAGATAGCTGCGTTTTGGATTTAGAAGCAGATATTTCCCTGTGCTTACTGCTGTTTCTTCCATATGCCGGTAATGGGCTGAAAACGCCTGTTTTGGGACTCTGCAGAGAAAGTGTTTGCAGACTGCTGAATCCACACACGGGTTTAACTCTGGAAGTTGAGTGCACACATTGACAACCGTTCTGTTAGATAGCTGCGTTTTGGATTTAGAAGCAGATATTTCCCTGTGCTTACTGCTGTTTCTTCCATATGCCGGTAATGGGCTGAAAACGCCTGTTTTGGGACTCTGCAGAGAAAGTGTTTGCAGACTGCTGAATCCACACACGGGTTTAACTCTGGAAGTTGAGTGCACACATTGACAACCGTTCTGTTAGATAGCTGCATTTTGGATTTAGAAGCAGATATTTCCCTGTGCTTACTGCAGTTTCTTCCATATGCCGGTAATGGGCTGAAAACGCCTGTTTTGGGACTCTGCAGAGAAAGTGTTTGCAGACTGTTGAATCCACACACGGGTTTAACTCTGGAAGTTGAGTGCACACATTGACAACCGTTCTGTTAGATAGCTGCGTTTTGGATTTAGAAGCAGATATTTCCCTGTGCTTACTGCTGTTTCTTCCATATGCCGGTAATGGGCTGAAAACGCCTGTTTTGGGACTCTGCAGAGAAAGTGTTTGCAGACTGCTGAATCCACACACGGGTTTAACTCTGGAAGTTGAGTGCACACATTGACAACCGTTCTGTTAGATAGCTGCGTTTTGGATTTAGAAGCAGATATTTCCCAGTGCTTACTGCTGTTTCTTCCATATGCCGGTAATGGGCTGAAAACGCCTGTTTTGGGACTCTGCAGAGAAAGTGTTTGCAGACTGCTGAATCCACACACGGGTTTAACTCTGGAAGTTGAGTGCACACATTGACAACCGTTCTGTTAGATAGCTGCGTTTTGGATTTAGAAGCAGATATTTCCCAGTGCTTACTGCTGTTTCTTCCATATGCCGGTAATGGGCTGAAAACCCCTGTTTTGGGAATCTGCAGAGAAAGTGTTTGCAGACTGCTGAATCCACACACGGGTTTAACTCTGGAAGTTGAGTGCACACATTGACAACCGTTCTGTTAGATAGCTGCGTTTTGGATTTAGAAGCAGATATTTCCCTGTGCTTACTGCTGTTTCTTCCATATGCCGGTAATGGGCTGAAAACGCCTGTTTTGGGACTCTGCAGAGAAAGTGTTTGCAGACTGCTGAATCCACACACGGGTTTAACTCTGGAAGTTGAGTGTACACATTGACAACCGTTCTGTTAGATAGCTGCGTTTTGGATTTAGAAGCAGATATTTCCCTGTGCTTACTGCTGTTTCTTCCATATGCCGGTAATGGGCTGAAAACGCCTGTTTTGGGACTCTGCAGAGAAAGTGTTTGCAGACTGCTGAATCCACACACGGGTTTAACTCTGGAAGTTGAGTGCACACATTGACAACTGTTCTGTTAGATAGCTGCGTTTTGGATTTAGAAGCAGATATTTCCCAGTGCTTACTGCTGTTTCTTCCATATGCCGGTAATGGGCTGAAAACGCCTGTTTTGGGACTCTGCAGAGAAAGTGTTTGCAGACTGCTGAATCCACACACGGGTTTAACTCTGGAAGTTGAGTGCACACATTGACAACCGTTCTGTTAGATAGCTGCGTTTTGGATTTAGAAGCAGATATTTCCCTGTGCTTACTGCTGTTTCTTCCATATGCCGGTAATGGGCTGAAAACGCCTGTTTTGGGACTCTGCAGAGAAAGTGTTTGCAGACTGCTGAATCCACACACGGGTTTAACTCTGGAAGTTGAGTGCACACATTGACAACCGTTCTGTTAGATAGCTGCGTTTTGGATTTAGAAGCAGATATTTCCCAGTGCTTACTGCTGTTTCTTCCATATGCCGGTAATGGGCTGAAAACGCCTGTTTTGGGACTCTGCAGAGAAAGTGTTTGCAGACTGCTGAATCCACACACGGGTTTAACTCTGGAAGTTGAGTGCACACATTGACAACCGTTCTGTTAGATAGCTGCGTTTTGGATTTAGAAGCAGATATTTCCCTGTGCTTCCTGCTGTTTCTCCCATATGCCGGTAATGGGCTGAAAACGCCTGTTTTGGGACTCTGCAGAGAAAGTGTTTGCAGACTGCTGAATCCACACACGGGTTTAACTCTGGAAGTTGAGTGCACACATTGACAACCGTTCTGTTAGATAGCTGCGTTTTGGATTTAGAAGCAGATATTTCCCTGTGCTTACTGCTGTTTCTTCCATATGCCGGTAATGGGCTGAAAACGCCTGTTTTGGGACTCTGCAGAGAAAGTGTTTGCAGACTGCTGAATCCACACACGGGTTTAACTCTGGAAGTTGAGTGTACACATTGACAACCGTTCTGTTAGATAGCTGCGTTTTGGATTTAGAAGCAGATATTTCCCTGTGCTTACTGCAGTTTCTTCCATATGCCGGTAATGGGCTGAAAACGCCTGTTTTGGGACTCTGCAGAGAAAGTGTTTGCAGACTGCTGAATCCACACACGGGTTTAACTCTGGAAGTTGAGTGCACACATTGACAACCGTTCTGTTAGATAGCTGCATTTTGGATTTAGAAGCAGATATTTCCCTGTGCTTACTGCTGTTTCTTCCATATGCCGGTAATGGGCTGAAAACGCCTGTTTTGGGACTCTGCAGAGAAAGTGTTTGCAGACTGCTGAATCCACACACGGGTTTAACTCTGGAAGTTGAGTGCACACATTGACAACCGTTCTGTTAGATAGCTGCGTTTTGGATTTAGAAGCAGATATTTCCCTGTGCTTACTGCTGTTTCTTCCATATGCCGGTAATGGGCTGAAAACGCCTGTTTTGGGACTCTGCAGAGAAAGTGTTTGCAGACTGCTGAATCCACACACGGGTTTAACTCTGGAAGTTGAGTGCACACATTGACAACCGTTCTGTTAGATAGCTGCGTTTTGGATTTAGAAGCAGATATTTCCCTGTGCTTACTGCTGTTTCTTCCATATGCCGGTAATGGGCTGAAAACGCCTGTTTTGGGACTCTGCAGAGAAAGTGTTTGCAGACTGCTGAATCCACACACGGGTTTAACTCTGGAAGTTGAGTGCACACATTGACAACCGTTCTGTTAGATAGCTGCGTTTTGGATTTAGAAGCAGATATTTCCCAGTGCTTACTGCTGTTTCTTCCATATGCCGGTAATGGGCTGAAAACCCCTGTTTTGGGAATCTGCAGAGAAAGTGTTTGCAGACTGCTGAATCCACACACGGGTTTAACTCTGGAAGTTGAGTGCACACATTGACAACCGTTCTGTTAGATAGCTGCGTTTTGGATTTAGAAGCAGATATTTCCCTGTGCTTACTGCTGTTTCTTCCATATGCCGGTAATGGGCTGAAAACGCCTGTTTTGGGACTCTGCAGAGAAAGTGTTTGCAGACTGCTGAATCCACACACGGGTTTAACTCTGGAAGTTGAGTGTACACATTGACAACCGTTCTGTTAGATAGCTGCGTTTTGGATTTAGAAGCAGATATTTCCCTGTGCTTACTGCTGTTTCTTCCATATGCCGGTAATGGGCTGAAAACGCCTGTTTTGGGACTCTGCAGAGAAAGTGTTTGCAGACTGCTGAATCCACACACGGGTTTAACTCTGGAAGTTGAGTGCACACATTGACAACCGTTCTGTTAGATAGCTGCGTTTTGGATTTAGAAGCAGATATTTCCCAGTGCTTACTGCTGTTTCTTCCATATGCCGGTAATGGGCTGAAAACGCCTGTTTTGGGACTCTGCAGAGAAAGTGTTTGCAGACTGCTGAATCCACACACGGGTTTAACTCTGGAAGTTGAGTGCACACATTGACAACCGTTCTGTTAGATAGCTGCGTTTTGGATTTAGAAGCAGATATTTCCCTGTGCTTACTGCTGTTTCTTCCATATGCCGGTAATGGGCTGAAAACGCCTGTTTTGGGACTCTGCAGAGAAAGTGTTTGCAGACTGCTGAATCCACACACGGGTTTAACTCTGGAAGTTGAGTGCACACATTGACAACCGTTCTGTTAGATAGCTGCGTTTTGGATTTAGAAGCAGATATTTCCCAGTGCTTACTGCTGTTTCTTCCATATGCCGGTAATGGGCTGAAAACGCCTGTTTTGGGACTCTGCAGAGAAAGTGTTTGCAGACTGCTGAATCCACACACGGGTTTAACTCTGGAAGTTGAGTGCACACATTGACAACCGTTCTGTTAGATAGCTGCGTTTTGGATTTAGAAGCAGATATTTCCCTGTGCTTCCTGCTGTTTCTCCCATATGCCGGTAATGGGCTGAAAACGCCTGTTTTGGGACTCTGCAGAGAAAGTGTTTGCAGACTGCTGAATCCACACACGGGTTTAACTCTGGAAGTTGAGTGCACACATTGACAACCGTTCTGTTAGATAGCTGCATTTTGGATTTAGAAGCAGATATTTCCCTGTGCTTACTGCTGTTTCTTCCATATGCCGGTAATGGGCTGAAAACGCCTGTTTTGGGACTCTGCAGAGAAAGTGTTTGCAGACTGCTGAATCCACACACGGGTTTAACTCTGGAAGTTGAGTGTACACATTGACAACCGTTCTGTTAGATAGCTGCGTTTTGGATTTAGAAGCAGATATTTCCCTGTGCTTACTGCAGTTTCTTCCATATGCCGGTAATGGGCTGAAAACGCCTGTTTTGGGACTCTGCAGAGAAAGTGTTTGCAGACTGCTGAATCCACACACGGGTTTAACTCTGGAAGTTGAGTGCACACATTGACAACCGTTCTGTTAGATAGCTGCATTTTGGATTTAGAAGCAGATATTTCCCTGTGCTTACTGCTGTTTCTTCCATATGCCGGTAATGGGCTGAAAACGCCTGTTTTGGGACTCTGCAGAGAAAGTGTTTGCAGACTGCTGAATCCACACACGGGTTTAACTCTGGAAGTTGAGTGCACACATTGACAACCGTTCTGTTAGATAGCTGCGTTTTGGATTTAGAAGCAGATATTTCCCAGTGCTTACTGCAGTTTCTTCCATATGCCGGTAATGGGCTGAAAACGCCTGTTTTGGGACTCTGCAGAGAAAGTGTTTGCAGACTGCTGAATCCACACACGGGTTTAACTCTGGAAGTTGAGTGCACACATTGACAACCGTTCTGTTAGATAGCTGCGTTTTGGATTTAGAAGCAGATATTTCCCTGTGCTTACTGCTGTTTCTTCCATATGCCGGTAATGGGCTGAAAACGCCTGTTTTGGGACTCTGCAGAGAAAGTGTTTGCAGACTGCTGAATCCACACACGGGTTTAACTCTGGAAGTTGAGTGCACACATTGACAACCGTTCTGTTAGATAGCTGCGTTTTGGATTTAGAAGCAGATATTTCCCTGTGCTTACTGCTGTTTCTTCCATATGCCGGTAATGGGCTGAAAACGCCTGTTTTGGGACTCTGCAGAGAAAGTGTTTGCAGACTGCTGAATCCACACACGGGTTTAACTCTGGAAGTTGAGTGCACACATTGACAACCGTTCTGTTAGATAGCTGCATTTTGGATTTAGAAGCAGATATTTCCCTGTGCTTACTGCTGTTTCTTCCATATGCCGGTAATGGGCTGAAAACGCCTGTTTTGGGACTCTGCAGAGAAAGTGTTTGCAGACTGCTGAATCCACACACGGGTTTAACTCTGGAAGTTGAGTGCACACATTGACAACCGTTCTGTTAGATAGCTGCGTTTTGGATTTAGAAGCAGATATTTCCCTGTGCTTACTGCTGTTTCTTCCATATGCCGGTAATGGGCTGAAAACTCCTGTTTTGGGACTCTGCAGAGAAAGTGTTTGCAGACTGCTGAATCCACACACGGGTTTAACTCTGGAAGTTGAGTGCACACATTGACAACCGTTCTGTTAGATAGCTGCGTTTTGGATTTAGAAGCAGATATTTCCCAGTGCTTACTGCTGTTTCTTCCATATGCCGGTAATGGGCTGAAAACGCCTGTTTTGGGACTCTGCAGAGAAAGTGTTTGCAGACTGCTGAATCCACACACGGGTTTAACTCTGGAAGTTGAGTGCACACATTGACAACCGTTCTGTTAGATAGCTGCGTTTTGGATTTAGAAGCAGATATTTCCCAGTGCTTACTGCTGTTTCTTCCATATGCCGGTAATGGGCTGAAAACCCCTGTTTTGGGAATCTGCAGAGAAAGTGTTTGCAGACTGCTGAATCCACACACGGGTTTAACTCTGGAAGTTGAGTGCACACATTGACAACCGTTCTGTTAGATAGCTGCGTTTTGGATTTAGAAGCAGATATTTCCCTGTGCTTACTGCTGTTTCTTCCATATGCCGGTAATGGGCTGAAAACGCCTGTTTTGGGACTCTGCAGAGAAAGTGTTTGCAGACTGCTGAATCCACACACGGGTTTAACTCTGGAAGTTGAGTGTACACATTGACAACCGTTCTGTTAGATAGCTGCGTTTTGGATTTAGAAGCAGATATTTCCCTGTGCTTACTGCTGTTTCTTCCATATGCCGGTAATGGGCTGAAAACGCCTGTTTTGGGACTCTGCAGAGAAAGTGTTTGCAGACTGCTGAATCCACACACGGGTTTAACTCTGGAAGTTGAGTGCACACATTGACAACCGTTCTGTTAGATAGCTGCGTTTTGGATTTAGAAGCAGATATTTCCCAGTGCTTACTGCTGTTTCTTCCATATGCCGGTAATGGGCTGAAAACGCCTGTTTTGGGACTCTGCAGAGAAAGTGTTTGTAGACTGCTGAATCCACACACGGGTTTAACTCTGGAAGTTGAGTGCACACATTGACAACCGTTCTGTTAGATAGCTGCGTTTTGGATTTAGAAGCAGATATTTCCCTGTGCTTACTGCTGTTTCTTCCATATGCCGGTAATGGGCTGAAAACGCCTGTTTTGGGACTCTGCAGAGAAAGTGTTTGCAGACTGCTGAATCCACACACGGGTTTAACTCTGGAAGTTGAAAGCACACATTGACAACCGTTCTGTTAGATAGCTGCGTTTTGGATTTAGAAGCAGATATTTCCCTGTGCTTACTGCTGTTTCTTCCATATACCGGTAATGGGCTGAAAACGCCTGCTTTGGGACTCTGCAGAGAAAGTGTTTGCAGACTGCTGAATCCACACACGGGTTTAACTCTGGAAGCTGAGTGCACACATTGACAACCGTTCTGTTAGATAGGTGCGTTTTGGATTTAGAAGCAGATATTTCCCTGTGCTTACTACAGTTTCTTCCATATGCCGGTAATGGGCTGAAAACGCCTGTTTTGGGACTCTGCAGAGAAAGTGTTTGCAGACTGCTGAATCCACACACGGGTTTAACTCTGGAAGTTGAGTGCACACATTGACAACCGTTCTGTTAGATAGCTGCGTTTTGGATTTAGAAGCAGATATTTCCCTGTGCTTCCTGCTGTTTCTCCCATATGCCGGTAATGGGCTGAAAACGCCTGTTTTGGGACTCTGCAGAGAAAGTGTTTGCAGACTGCTGAATCCACACACGGGTTTAACTCTGGAAGTTGAGTGCACACATTGACAACCGTTCTGTTAGATAGCTGCGTTTTGGATTTAGAAGCAGATATTTCCCTGTGCTTACTGCTGTTTCTTCCATATGCCGGTAATGGGCTGAAAACGCCTGTTTTGGGACTCTGCAGAGAAAGTGTTTGCAGACTGCTGAATCCACACACGGGTTTAACTCTGGAAGTTGAGTGTACACATTGACAACCGTTCTGTTAGATAGCTGCGTTTTGGATTTAGAAGCAGATATTTCCCTGTGCTTACTGCAGTTTCTTCCATATGCCGGTAATGGGCTGAAAACGCCTGTTTTGGGACTCTGCAGAGAAAGTGTTTGCAGACTGCTGAATCCACACACGGGTTTAACTCTGGAAGTTGAGTGCACACATTGACAACCGTTCTGTTAGATAGCTGCATTTTGGATTTAGAAGCAGATATTTCCCTGTGCTTACTGCTGTTTCTTCCATATGCCGGTAATGGGCTGAAAACGCCTGTTTTGGGACTCTGCAGAGAAAGTGTTTGCAGACTGCTGAATCCACACACGGGTTTAACTCTGGAAGTTGAGTGCACACATTGACAACCGTTCTGTTAGATAGCTGCGTTTTGGATTTAGAAGCAGATATTTCCCTGTGCTTACTGCAGTTTCTTCCATATGCCGGTAATGGGCTGAAAACGCCTGTTTTGGGACTCTGCAGAGAAAGTGTTTGCAGACTGCTGAATCCACACACGGGTTTAACTCTGGAAGTTGAGTGCACACATTGACAACCGTTCTGTTAGATAGCTGCGTTTTGGATTTAGAAGCAGATATTTCCCAGTGCTTACTGCAGTTTCTTCCATATGCCGGTAATGGGCTGAAAACGCCTGTTTTGGGACTCTGCAGAGAAAGTGTTTGCAGACTGCTGAATCCACACACGGGTTTAACTCTGGAAGTTGAGTGCACACATTGACAACCGTTCTGTTAGATAGCTGCGTTTTGGATTTAGAAGCAGATATTTCCCTGTGCTTACTGCTGTTTCTTCCATATGCCGGTAATGGGCTGAAAACGCCTGTTTTGGGACTCTGCAGAGAAAGTGTTTGCAGACTGCTGAATCCACACACGGGTTTAACTCTGGAAGTTGAGTGCACACATTGACAACCGTTCTGTTAGATAGCTGCGTTTTGGATTTAGAAGCAGATATTTCCCTGTGCTTACTGCTGTTTCTTCCATATGCCGGTAATGGGCTGAAAACGCCTGTTTTGGGACTCTGCAGAGAAAGTGTTTGCAGACTGCTGAATCCACACACGGGTTTAACTCTGGAAGTTGAGTGCACACATTGACAACCGTTCTGTTAGATAGCTGCATTTTGGATTTAGAAGCAGATATTTCCCTGTGCTTACTGCTGTTTCTTCCATATGCCGGTAATGGGCTGAAAACGCCTGTTTTGGGACTCTGCAGAGAAAGTGTTTGCAGACTGCTGAATCCACACACGGGTTTAACTCTGGAAGTTGAGTGCACACATTGAGAACCGTTCTGTTAGATAGCTGCGTTTTGGATTTAGAAGCAGATATTTCCCTGTGCTTACTGCTGTTTCTTCCATATGCCGGTAATGGGCTGAAAACGCCTGTTTTGGGACTCTGCAGAGAAAGTGTTTGCAGACTGCTGAATCCACACACGGGTTTAACTCTGGAAGTTGAGTGCACACATTGACAACCGTTCTGTTAGATAGCTGCGTTTTGGATTTAGAAGCAGATATTTCCCTGTGCTTACTGCTGTTTCTTCCATATGCCGGTAATGGGCTGAAAACGCCTGTTTTGGGACTCTGCAGAGAAAGTGTTTGCAGACTGCTGAATCCACACACGGGTTTAACTCTGGAAGTTGAGTGTACACATTGACAACCGTTCTGTTAGATAGCTGCGTTTTGGATTTAGAAGCAGATATTTCCCTGTGCTTACTGCAGTTTCTTCCATATGCCGGTAATGGGCTGAAAACGCCTGTTTTGGGACTCTGCAGAGAAAGTGTTTGCAGACTGCTGAATCCACACACGGGTTTAACTCTGGAAGTTGAGTGCACACATTGACAACCGTTCTGTTAGATAGCTGCATTTTGGATTTAGAAGCAGATATTTCCCTGTGCTTACTGCTGTTTCTTCCATATGCCGGTAATGGGCTGAAAACGCCTGTTTTGGGACTCTGCAGAGAAAGTGTTTGCAGACTGCTGAATCCACACACGGGTTTAACTCTGGAAGTTGAGTGCACACATTGACAACCGTTCTGTTAGATAGCTGCGTTTTGGATTTAGAAGCAGATATTTCCCTGTGCTTACTGCTGTTTCTTCCATATGCCGGTAATGGGCTGAAAACGCCTGTTTTGGGACTCTGCAGAGAAAGTGTTTGCAGACTGCTGAATCCACACACGGGTTTAACTCTGGAAGTTGAGTGCACACATTGACAACCGTTCTGTTAGATAGCTGCGTTTTGGATTTAGAAGCAGATATTTCCCTGTGCTTACTGCTGTTTCTTCCATATGCCGGTAATGGGCTGAAAACGCCTGTTTTGGGACTCTGCAGAGAAAGTGTTTGCAGACTGCTGAATCCACACACGGGTTTAACTCTGGAAGTTGAGTGCACACATTGACAACCGTTCTGTTAGATAGCTGCGTTTTGGATTTAGAAGCAGATATTTCCCAGTGCTTACTGCTGTTTCTTCCATATGCCGGTAATGGGCTGAAAACCCCTGTTTTGGGAATCTGCAGAGAAAGTGTTTGCAGACTGCTGAATCCACACACGGGTTTAACTCTGGAAGTTGAGTGCACACATTGACAACCGTTCTGTTAGATAGCTGCGTTTTGGATTTAGAAGCAGATATTTCCCTGTGCTTACTGCTGTTTCTTCCATATGCCGGTAATGGGCTGAAAACGCCTGTTTTGGGACTCTGCAGAGAAAGTGTTTGCAGACTGCTGAATCCACACACGGGTTTAACTCTGGAAGTTGAGTGTACACATTGACAACCGTTCTGTTAGATAGCTGCGTTTTGGATTTAGAAGCAGATATTTCCCTGTGCTTACTGCTGTTTCTTCCATATGCCGGTAATGGGCTGAAAACGCCTGTTTTGGGACTCTGCAGAGAAAGTGTTTGCAGACTGCTGAATCCACACACGGGTTTAACTCTGGAAGTTGAGTGCACACATTGACAACCGTTCTGTTAGATAGCTGCGTTTTGGATTTAGAAGCAGATATTTCCCAGTGCTTACTGCTGTTTCTTCCATATGCCGGTAATGGGCTGAAAACGCCTGTTTTGGGACTCTGCAGAGAAAGTGTTTGCAGACTGCTGAATCCACACACGGGTTTAACTCTGGAAGTTGAGTGCACACATTGACAACCGTTCTGTTAGATAGCTGCGTTTTGGATTTAGAAGCAGATATTTCCCTGTGCTTACTGCTGTTTCTTCCATATGCCGGTAATGGGCTGAAAACGCCTGTTTTGGGACTCTGCAGAGAAAGTGTTTGCAGACTGCTGAATCCACACACGGGTTTAACTCTGGAAGTTGAGTGCACACATTGACAACCGTTCTGTTAGATAGCTGCGTTTTGGATTTAGAAGCAGATATTTCCCAGTGCTTACTGCTGTTTCTTCCATATGCCGGTAATGGGCTGAAAACGCCTGTTTTGGGACTCTGCAGAGAAAGTGTTTGCAGACTGCTGAATCCACACACGGGTTTAACTCTGGAAGTTGAGTGCACACATTGACAACCGTTCTGTTAGATAGCTGCGTTTTGGATTTAGAAGCAGATATTTCCCTGTGCTTCCTGCTGTTTCTCCCATATGCCGGTAATGGGCTGAAAACGCCTGTTTTGGGACTCTGCAGAGAAAGTGTTTGCAGACTGCTGAATCCACACACGGGTTTAACTCTGGAAGTTGAGTGCACACATTGACAACCGTTCTGTTAGATAGCTGCATTTTGGATTTAGAAGCAGATATTTCCCTGTGCTTACTGCTGTTTCTTCCATATGCCGGTAATGGGCTGAAAACGCCTGTTTTGGGACTCTGCAGAGAAAGTGTTTGCAGACTGCTGAATCCACACACGGGTTTAACTCTGGAAGTTGAGTGTACACATTGACAACCGTTCTGTTAGATAGCTGCGTTTTGGATTTAGAAGCAGATATTTCCCTGTGCTTACTGCAGTTTCTTCCATATGCCGGTAATGGGCTGAAAACGCCTGTTTTGGGACTCTGCAGAGAAAGTGTTTGCAGACTGCTGAATCCACACACGGGTTTAACTCTGGAAGTTGAGTGCACACATTGACAACCGTTCTGTTAGATAGCTGCATTTTGGATTTAGAAGCAGATATTTCCCTGTGCTTACTGCTGTTTCTTCCATATGCCGGTAATGGGCTGAAAACGCCTGTTTTGGGACTCTGCAGAGAAAGTGTTTGCAGACTGCTGAATCCACACACGGGTTTAACTCTGGAAGTTGAGTGCACACATTGACAACCGTTCTGTTAGATAGCTGCGTTTTGGATTTAGAAGCAGATATTTCCCTGTGCTTACTGCTGTTTCTTCCATATGCCGGTAATGGGCTGAAAACGCCTGTTTTGGGACTCTGCAGAGAAAGTGTTTGCAGACTGCTGAATCCACACACGGGTTTAACTCTGGAAGTTGAGTGCACACATTGACAACCGTTCTGTTAGATAGCTGCGTTTTGGATTTAGAAGCAGATATTTCCCAGTGCTTACTGCAGTTTCTTCCATATGCCGGTAATGGGCTGAAAACGCCTGTTTTGGGACTCTGCAGAGAAAGTGTTTGCAGACTGCTGAATCCACACACGGGTTTAACTCTGGAAGTTGAGTGCACACATTGACAACCGTTCTGTTAGATAGCTGCGTTTTGGATTTAGAAGCAGATATTTCCCTGTGCTTACTGCTGTTTCTTCCATATGCCGGTAATGGGCTGAAAACGCCTGTTTTGGGACTCTGCAGAGAAAGTGTTTGCAGACTGCTGAATCCACACACGGGTTTAACTCTGGAAGTTGAGTGCACACATTGACAACCGTTCTGTTAGATAGCTGCGTTTTGGATTTAGAAGCAGATATTTCCCTGTGCTTACTGCTGTTTCTTCCATATGCCGGTAATGGGCTGAAAACGCCTGTTTTGGGACTCTGCAGAGAAAGTGTTTGCAGACTGCTGAATCCACACACGGGTTTAACTCTGGAAGTTGAGTGCACACATTGACAACCGTTCTGTTAGATAGCTGCATTTTGGATTTAGAAGCAGATATTTCCCTGTGCTTACTGCTGTTTCTTCCATATGCCGGTAATGGGCTGAAAACGCCTGTTTTGGGACTCTGCAGAGAAAGTGTTTGCAGACTGCTGAATCCACACACGGGTTTAACTCTGGAAGTTGAGTGCACACATTGACAACCGTTCTGTTAGATAGCTGCGTTTTGGATTTAGAAGCAGATATTTCCCTGTGCTTACTGCTGTTTCTTCCATATGCCGGTAATGGGCTGAAAACTCCTGTTTTGGGACTCTGCAGAGAAAGTGTTTGCAGACTGCTGAATCCACACACGGGTTTAACTCTGGAAGTTGAGTGCACACATTGACAACCGTTCTGTTAGATAGCTGCGTTTTGGATTTAGAAGCAGATATTTCCCAGTGCTTACTGCTGTTTCTTCCATATGCCGGTAATGGGCTGAAAACGCCTGTTTTGGGACTCTGCAGAGAAAGTGTTTGCAGACTGCTGAATCCACACACGGGTTTAACTCTGGAAGTTGAGTGCACACATTGACAACCGTTCTGTTAGATAGCTGCGTTTTGGATTTAGAAGCAGATATTTCCCAGTGCTTACTGCTGTTTCTTCCATATGCCGGTAATGGGCTGAAAACCCCTGTTTTGGGAATCTGCAGAGAAAGTGTTTGCAGACTGCTGAATCCACACACGGGTTTAACTCTGGAAGTTGAGTGCACACATTGACAACCGTTCTGTTAGATAGCTGCGTTTTGGATTTAGAAGCAGATATTTCCCTGTGCTTACTGCTGTTTCTTCCATATGCCGGTAATGGGCTGAAAACGCCTGTTTTGGGACTCTGCAGAGAAAGTGTTTGCAGACTGCTGAATCCACACACGGGTTTAACTCTGGAAGTTGAGTGTACACATTGACAACCGTTCTGTTAGATAGCTGCGTTTTGGATTTAGAAGCAGATATTTCCCTGTGCTTACTGCTGTTTCTTCCATATGCCGGTAATGGGCTGAAAACGCCTGTTTTGGGACTCTGCAGAGAAAGTGTTTGCAGACTGCTGAATCCACACACGGGTTTAACTCTGGAAGTTGAGTGCACACATTGACAACCGTTCTGTTAGATAGCTGCGTTTTGGATTTAGAAGCAGATATTTCCCAGTGCTTACTGCTGTTTCTTCCATATGCCGGTAATGGGCTGAAAACGCCTGTTTTGGGACTCTGCAGAGAAAGTGTTTGTAGACTGCTGAATCCACACACGGGTTTAACTCTGGAAGTTGAGTGCACACATTGACAACCGTTCTGTTAGATAGCTGCGTTTTGGATTTAGAAGCAGATATTTCCCTGTGCTTACTGCTGTTTCTTCCATATGCCGGTAATGGGCTGAAAACGCCTGTTTTGGGACTCTGCAGAGAAAGTGTTTGCAGACTGCTGAATCCACACACGGGTTTAACTCTGGAAGTTGAAAGCACACATTGACAACCGTTCTGTTAGATAGCTGCGTTTTGGATTTAGAAGCAGATATTTCCCTGTGCTTACTGCTGTTTCTTCCATATACCGGTAATGGGCTGAAAACGCCTGCTTTGGGACTCTGCAGAGAAAGTGTTTGCAGACTGCTGAATCCACACACGGGTTTAACTCTGGAAGTTGAGTGCACACATTGACAACCGTTCTGTTAGATAGGTGCGTTTTGGATTTAGAAGCAGATATTTCCCTGTGCTTACTACAGTTTCTTCCATATGCCGGTAATGGGCTGAAAACGCCTGTTTTGGGACTCTGCAGAGAAAGTGTTTGCAGACTGCTGAATCCACACACGGGTTTAACTCTGGAAGTTGAGTGCACACATTGACAACCGTTCTGTTAGATAGCTGCGTTTTGGATTTAGAAGCAGATATTTCCCTGTGCTTCCTGCTGTTTCTCCCATATGCCGGTAATGGGCTGAAAACGCCTGTTTTGGGACTCTGCAGAGAAAGTGTTTGCAGACTGCTGAATCCACACACGGGTTTAACTCTGGAAGTTGAGTGCACACATTGACAACCGTTCTGTTAGATAGCTGCGTTTTGGATTTAGAAGCAGATATTTCCCTGTGCTTACTGCTGTTTCTTCCATATGCCGGTAATGGGCTGAAAACGCCTGTTTTGGGACTCTGCAGAGA